>NC_088866.1:19019215-19198481 GCF_032884065.1 Artemia franciscana
TTTTTTATGGCAAATGGTACCCAACAGGTTGATTCCTTTTCTGGTACGCCACAAGGCCCTTCAGCAAGGATGATTCTAACTACTCTTCCGGATTCCATCCTTATCATCACTAATGTATGCAATATAATGAATCCTAGGCCCACATACGTGACATCCATATTCTATTTGGGGATATAGATGTGTTAGATATGCCGTTTTCAACTGATTTACTTTGAAAGCCAAGCATCGAAGTAAAGTCAAAGAGCAGCTTGCACAGTTGGAACTCGGCAATGCTACACTAAAGGAGCAATAGGCGCTGAAATTAACTCCCAAGTCTGTGGCTGACGAACCAAAGTTAAACAGAGAGCTGGGCAAAGAAAATGCCATTTTAGAGGATTAAAATTTACGATTTTAGTTTTACTTTTGTTCATCTATAAACCGTTTGAACTGAATTCTTCTTTGAACTCTGACAAAAGATCAATGTTGAATCTGGACTACATTTGACTGGGACTATACTATTTGGACTACATTCTTCTTTGAATTCTGCTAAAAGATTAGGGCTGGATTAGGACTAGATTTGACGCGTAGTACACAATTTGAAGTATATTCTTCTTTGAATTCTGCTAAAAAGTCAGGGGTGAATTGGGACTACATGTGACTGGGACTACACTATTTGAACTATATTCTTCCTTGAATTCTGCTGAAAGATCAGAGCTAAGTTGCAACTACGTTTGAATGAGACTACACTATTTCAAGTATATTCTTCTTGGAGTTCTGCTGAAAGGTCATGGCTGAATTGGGACTACGCTATTTGAATTACATTCCCATTTGAATTCTGTTAAAATATCAGGGCTTCTTAGATTATTTCTATTGTTGACTTGAAAAGTGGGGGAGTCAATTTGGTGCCATGAGGGGCTCCACAAGTTATATTAGTCAAATCAGAGTCGGAATTACCGGGAAAGAGGGTGTTAATTTGCTGATATCGGCTACTAGAAAATCAGTAACAAGCAGGAATACGTCTTTACTGACAGCCATTCTTTTAAGATTAACAGCAGCTATAGTGAGTAGAAGATTAGTAAAAGGCTATTTTTGATTGAATAAGAAACACAGTTTAATAAAACTGTGCCTTTGTTTTCACTTTATTTGCGTAATTTCTCTGTTTTTATATCTGTTTTCCTATTATACCGATTCGTTACTGAAGAGCTATGGTGATAATGTTTTTTTAGTTCCGACTTCTCTCAATCGTTTTATCGCATAGAAGCTTTAGTGTGCCTTTCTCTCTAACCGGTAAAGATATTAAATTGGAATGGTTTTACCCAAGACTCATATACGTGGGGTTTCATTTCTGTCATGATATAGCTCATGCACAGTTGATGTTGAACATTCCATGTGAAAACGTTCATTCTATCGGCTCAAAACGACTGACGATCTGTTTGATAAAATATAAAAGGCTAAACTTAAGACATAGGAGGGGTAGAAAGTTGTTTTTCCCCTTGTACAGTCACTCAGCTTTCTAGACTGAAAACAGCTTTCATGAACAAAAGGACTAAAGCCAAATACACGGATCAAACAGTTCGTGGTAACGAACTGTAGTAAGGAGTGACCCGGCTCAATAGTAAACGAAACTCTAAAAAACGGAATTTTGATGCTAAAAGATACATCAAAAGAATCAAATTTTCACGCTGATTCTAAATATATAAGTTTCAATTAATTTAGTCTTCAAAAGTTACGAGCCTGAGAAAATTTGCCTTATTTTGGAAAATAGGGGGAAATATCCCCTAAAAGTCATAGAATCTTAACGATCATAGAAAAGTCATAGAAGATTAACGAAATTAATCACACCATCGCATTCGGCGTATCAGAGAACCGTATAGCAAAAATTTCAAGCTCCTATCTAAAAAAAAAAATGTGGAATTTCGTATTTTTTTGCCAGAAGACAAATCACGGGTGCGTGTTTATTTGTTTGTTTGTTTTTTTGTTTGTTTTTTTCCCAGGGGTCATCGTATCGACTAAGTGGTCCTAGAGTATCGCAAGAGGGCTCATTCTTACGGAAATGAAAAGTTCTATTGCTCTTTTTAAGTGATCAAAAAAATGGGAGGGCACCTAGGCCCCCTCCCACGCTCATTTTTTTTCCAAAAGTCAACGGATTAAAATTTTGAGATAGCCATTTTGTCCCGCATAGTCGAAAACCATAATAACTATGTCTTTGGGAATGACTTACTCACCCACAGTCCCTGGGGGAGGGGCTGCAAGTTACAAACTTTGACCAGTGTTTGACAAAAAAACAATGAAAAAATAAACATGAAAATGTTTTTTCAATTGAAAGTTAGGAATAGCATTGGAATTTAAAACGAACAGAGATTATTACGCATATGAGGGGTTCTAAAAATACTTTAGCATAAAGAGCGAGGTATTTAGAAGGAGATAAATACCTCGCTCTTTATGCTAAAGTATTTTTAGTAATTTTAACTATTTATTCTACGGCCTTTTTGATTCAGGGGTCATTCTTAAAGAATTGGGACAAAACTTACGATTTAGTGTAAAGAGCGAGGTATTAACGAGGGTAAAAACCCCCTCGTACACATAATAAAAATATAAGAATATAAAAGTTTGTAACGTAAGTTAATTCTTAAGTTACGCATATTTTTTACTAATAAAAACGTTCATTAAAAATTAAAAGTTCTAGTAGCCTTTTTAAGTAACCGAAAAATTGGAGGGCAACTAGGCCTCCTTCCCCATCCCTTATTTCTCAAAATCATCAGATCAAAACTAAGAGAAAGCCATTTAGCCAAAAAAAAATTAATATACAAATTTCATTTTAATAATTTATGTGCGGAGAGCCAAAATCAAACATGCATTAATTAAAAAACGCTCAGAAATTAAATAAAAAAAAATAATTTTTTTTTAACTGAAAGTAAGGAGCGACATTAAAACTTAAAACGAACAGAAATTACTCCGTATACGAAATTGGTTGTCCCCTCCGCAATCTCTCGCTCTTTACGCTAAAGTTTGACTCTTTGCCACAATTCTACTTTTTAAAACATTTAAAAGCTTTAGCGTAAAGAGCGAGGGATTGCGGAGGGGACAACCCATTTCATATACGGATTAATTTCTGTTCGTTTTAAGTTTTAATGTCGCTCCTTACTTTCAGTTAAAAAAAAACTAGCTTTTTTTTATTTAATAATTATAAAGAAAAACAAGTATTGATACACAACAAAAAGCCCAAAGTCAGAGAAAAAGACAAGCGAAAAGAGGGTTGAACCAGAGGACGCGCTCCATAAGGCAATTATTGTTTTGTATCTATAATTATTTGTTTTTCTAAATACCAAACAGTAGAAAAATCCATTTAATCAATTTTGTATTATATTTTCAGACATAACTAAAATGTTAATAGCTTTAGTTTATAATCAGCGTTTAAAAAAAGAGGGGAGATTGGAGTTATGGGCCATTTTAGCAAGAACGTGAGGATTATTTAACTGTAATTAATGTACTAAGGACAGTGACAATGAAATCTGATTCCTTAAGTTGGTTAAGTTTAAACTTACACAACAATAAATATCCTAGAAAATTGAATGAGGAACCAATTTATCATTCTTCCGTAAATAATTCCGCAGTTTTTGGTAGTAGCGGTTGCCAAATTGTGTAAAAAAAAAAAAAAAAAAAAATCAGCAAAAAAATTGCCAAATATATATGACACCAAGGAGCTTAAGAAAATGCATTGTTGTTTAACAGCTTTAGTTGTTGTTAAACACCAGTTATTATTGTTGTTGTTGTTGTTGTTGTAAACAGCTTAAGAAAATGTCTGAAATGGTAGTTGTCTTTTGAACTCAATAGACTATACCCTACTATGTTTTAAGTTTAATGGGCAAAAAGTATTACTCAGTTCAACTAGCTAATTTGGTTTATTTGTTTTGACGGTTGAATGTTGCAATATCGATAAAAGCGTCGCACTATTCAAGAAACGTTGCGATTTTGAATGAACCAGAAGAAAAGAGAATTTTGCAGTTTTCGAATGTGACTGGGCCTAAGAAGGGTCTGAGGGGGAGGGGATGTGTTTTTTTAATATATTGGGTAATTTGATGATAATTTGTTACTAGAAAGTTTCCATAAGCATTTACTCTGTGGATGTAAAGGAAGAAGTTTAATTTTTTATTCTGCTTCTTTATTTTATTTTATTTTTTTATTCTTTGAGCCTATTAAATTTAGTTCCGTTTCCATTTTATGGGATTTACATTTTAGCACCTTCAATTTAAAAGGTAGAAAAGGCACTTTATAATTTAGAAACAGTGACAGTAATGTTTCACCTGTTTATCTTAACAAAGAAAGCTGCACCCCAATATTCTTCGTAGAATATCAGTTCGTATCGTAAAGCAAGCTATCCTCAAAAACAACCCTTTTCTAGCCTTACTATTGTTTATAAGTAAATAAAAAAAGTGATATACGATGTTCAAAAATCTTAAGAGCTTCTTGCTTGCGTGGTCACTGTGTTACGTGCCTTTGTCTGGGCTATTTCCGGGCTTACGAATGCATGTTTCTTTAAATTTTTGAACTTATGTGATCTTTAGTTTTGACACCAACAATTAGTGGATTCTGACAGAAAAAATTCAAATTCAAAAAAAAATTCAAAATTCAGTTTTCGCAATACAGTTGAACCATTCCTGCAATTATTAATATTTATAGAACAAGGGGGAAAATCAGTACCTTCTGTTTTTTATATCTTATTCGCGTACCACACATGTTTTCTGTAGTAAAATACGATCCTTTTCTAATGTTTGTTACTCATTGTTTTTTACTCATATCCTTGGCAAAGAAGAACAATATGCTTGGCAGATATAACAACGTTTTGTAGAAACATCTCATTAGTACACTTGTTACAGCAGTCTCACAATGTTACTTGCGTCACTTATTACTTATTCCATGTTAAACTTGCTACAGTGAGCATAACTGCCGCGAAGGGAATGGTGCTTCATTGGTTTCCTCTTTCAGAGGCATGTAGAATTTAGTCGTAATAAGATGTTTTTTCGGGGGACGCGCGAGGCGCGGCTTAAAGTTTGATATACTTAAATTTTCTTTAAATATACTTAAATAAAAATTTTACGTATAAAAAAGTCAAGAATTAGAATCGAAAATAATTCCCTGTTACTGGAAAAACTGTGCATATTGCCATCTAGAATTAGTTTTGCATCTTTGTATAATTATTTTAAAGGTATAGTTTTAGTAGGTTCAGGCTTAATAGAAACTTAAATTGAGGGGAAATTTTTTACTTCAATAAATAGCTAATGAAGACTGCAAAATTTGAAAGAAAATTAATCCTTCTATCTCTTAAGGTGACTAATCGAGCTTTATTTAGCATGTATGGGTTACGTTCCATCGTCAGTCGCAGTAAAAAATCAACAGTAGATGTGAAACGTGAAAAGGATTAAATTGATAATTTAATAAATAGGCGCCGGTTGGCAAAGCTTCAAAATCTTTAAAATGTCAAAATTTCTGGAAACAAAATATTATTTATGAGGTGAATAAAGTCGATCTTTTAGTCGACTAGTATTAATAAATAGTTTTTGACGATAATTTTTTTAATAACTTATTTTTGTTTGTTTTTTATGCACTATTGGTGGGATTCTGTATGTTATTTAACCCATATCATTTTCACAGCCAGAGAATATTTTATTGCAATCAAAATGTGAAGAGCCGTTGGCAAAGTTGACAGATTTTGGATTGTCCAAGTATGCCCCAGAAGATTTGACAGCATTGAAGACTTTTTGTGGAACTATGAATTACGTAGCACCTGAGATATTGAGACACAAGGGGAAGAAAGAGTATACTCCACAAGTTGATGTGTGGTCGCTTGGAGTCGTACTTTATGTTTGGTAAGGTTTTATTTCGCGTTTTTACCGAAGAAATAAAATAAAAACATCATATTTTATTCTTAAATATATGTCTTATAAAATAATGAAACAAGATTCTATTAAATCATAAAAACTCATTTCATAAATAATATGTATTGAATAATAAATGAAGTAATGCATTGTGAAATCAGATTTCTTTAATGATTATTAATGAGATGCCTCCTCTAAAAGCTTATATTTTAACTTGTGTGAGCTATTCATTTTGATATGTAAGTTATACTAAGCTTATCAATACTATACCAATATTTGAATATATATCACTATGTCTTTTTACTTAAACTTGTCCCCCAACGCCTAGTTACATATAGTATAGTAATGGTTGGTATAATTCGGCATAATAGGGTAGTAATACGGCTATAATGGTTGGCGTCCGTATCAGAGGATCCTGAGCATGAGAAAGTGGTAGACTACGGTTGTTACCTTGAAGATTAGACAAGGCTCCTGCAAACACCCCTCCTCAATGAATATATCTATTGAACCGTGATTGTTCTTTGAATCTATTTTACGAAATTAATTATTGTCAGCCTCGTATATTGGATTTTGTTTTGCTTGGGAACGGGGGATCTTCACAACTAGGAAAGAAGTCGCAAAAATGCCCGAGATTAGAAATTATAAAGAAATAAGAAATTAAAGAGATAAGAAATAGAATAAATTATAAGAAAAATCTGAATATTTCAGGTGGGTAAGAGCAAAAAGTTCTCCTCTAAGTACCTGTCTAATGAATATACATAAAAGTCTAATTATACGATAAAACAGTATATCTTAAAATGGATGTACCCAACATGTTTGTTTCAATGACATTTCGATACCATTGAAAAGATGTATTTGTTAATATCTAGAAATTATATAAGAAGGAAAATATTAAGCTAAGGTCAACCACCGGTTAATTTCCAAAGTTGATTAAACTAGTTATGAATACATTTTCTGCCTTTCGTAGGCTATTAAGATTACTAGAATGGGTACAGAAATTGATATTTGTATATAAATGTTTATTTGTAAATATACATTTATCCATCAATAAAAACGAATTTATAACTAGAATAATCGGATTTTCGGAATTTTATTCAGTTTAACTGTATATCAGCACCTCCCCCGTGCTCTTTAATAGGGCTGGAAGTTGCCATAGGCTGTATAAAAACAATTGCTCGTTTTGATAATTTACCATATTTGCAAAGTCATTGCTCGTAAGCAGCTTGCTGATAATGGCAATAAAAAAAAAATGTCATTTTTGTATAAAGGCTAAGTTTTTTAGGGACAGGGACGTTCAGTGGGGAGCAAGCGGCCCATGAGACCGTGACTGAGGTGGGGAACCTGTATGGGGGAACACCGCGGCTAGGGATTCTTGGGCTTTTTTATGTTTGACTGGGAAGGTGGGGGCAGTAATTAATTTTGCCCCAAGCGCTACCAACCCTAGGAACGACCCTGGCTAGGTGTGCATTTAAATTGAAAGTAACTCATAAAATCCGATAGATACAAATTTTTGAGATTCAATGAAGTAAGAATTGTATTCTTATGATCTTTTGTTAACAAGAGGCCATGCACAAGACTGTTACCCAGAAACAGACCCATTGTTTATCCATATGAGGAAGCTTATTCATTGGCCGCCGTAAAAGCTGGCTCCGAAACAAGAATTGAGCTCCTGTGAAAACAAAGAGTTGTTAAAAAGTTAAAGGTACTTGATATCAATTTCTGTAATTTGGAAGTGATTTGAGGTCATGCAGGAGGCTAACTATACTGGTTTTTCGTTATATTTCAACTTCGATAATACGTATCTGATTTTATCCTATCCAGCAAAAAGTCTCCTTTCAAAGCCTCTATTAGGATGTAAGTCAAGCAAAAGAATGTATTCCCAATTTCAAAACAACTAGTTGAATTCGATAACTTTGTATTGATGACTAAACGTTTGAGGGAAATTGAAAATTTTCTGGTTTCTTTAAGTAAAGGGATGAAACTAGTTTTGAATTTGGTTTTAGGCTTTAACTATGTTCTCAAATGCTTTGTATGAAATAGTGTAGCCATAAAGGTGACGATGTATCCAAGGCATTATTTCTGCAAGAAAATTTGCAGGAAGTACAATTCTTCAACTTAAATTTGCTTTAAAAAACTTGTATACAGAATTCAATGCTTAAGCACATAAAAAATGGCACCAACAACGGTGCAAATCTGGCAATACTGAGCAGTGGTACACGCGTCGGTGTAATATCCTTGAATATTCTTAAAGTGTTTTATTTTTTTATTTTTGTTGGCATTTCTTGTGTTTTCTTTTGTGAGTTAGTTTTTTGGTATTGTGTGCTTTATTACGTTTGTTTTTGTTTTAGAATTGTAAAGTTTTTTCATGGTTATTGTTATGTACTAATATTTTGTTATGTTTTGTTTCTTTCTTCTTTTTTTGCCATGTCCCAAAGTGGCTTTTGTTGCAATAAATATCTATATATTTATGGCAACAGTATTGTTTATCCCCTATTCTGGACTAAATACCACAAGAACAAAATTCTTTTGTAATTATATTCAGGAATTAACATGTATTGAATTTTCAGAGTTGCTTCATCTTTTACTGTATCCTATCCCCCCCCATCCCCTGTTCCTGGATATGGCTAGTAGTTTTCTAATATTGTTGCTGGTTTGTAAAAGCAAAGTAAAAAAAAAGCCAGTAAACTTTTGGATATAGCCGAATTTTATGTTCAGGCATTATCTGGTGGTGGAAGGGGTGTCTGGGAAACACTTAAACTAAAATCGAGTGGAAGAGATTAAAACCCAATAAGCATAATGTTTCAGATTGGAATTAGGTAAGAATACTCATATAATGGTGTTTAGTTCAGAAGAGGGGATAAACTAGACCGTTGTTCTTGACCATTGCACTTGTTTTGAGGGTTGGCCTATTATATAATGACAAACATATGATAGTATAGTGGATTGATATTCTGTTTGGTAACACTAGGCATGGGGTTCGATTCTAGCTACCTTAAAGTTGGGTAATAGGCCTGCTACCCACCCCTGTAAAAATAGATTTAGCATTGAAATGTCCATTTGACCTCCTATATGCCATCAGTGACTCTGGAGGATCTTTATCCTTATAAGGGTAGATTTATTACCTAAAAATTACAAAAAAAAAATTTAAACTGAAGTTGTGATTATTTATTCTTAAGGCCGTATCCGGGGAGGGGTTAAGGAATTTGACCCTTCCCCCCTGAAATGTTTGTCTAATTCGTATAAACGTAAAACAAATGAATATCAAAAAATTGTAATAGTGTTTTTATGAGTCTTTAGTACCCCCCCCCCTCCGAAAAAATCTTGGATACTGCCCTGTTTATTTCTGTATTGCATAGTGAGAGAATGTTGAATATAATTGCATACAATATTCAATGATGGGGAATCACCTTACTCAGTTTTGTATTGCTACCTTTTTGCTTTATTTGATTATTTAAATGCTTTGTCAAAAACTACTTCCTGCTATAGAATTGGACACCTGATTTTTCGCATCTGTAAAAGTATTTTGCAGCTTAATTTCTCTTTGAGAATCATACAAGTCTCTTTTCTTTTAGCTTGGCTGGCTACCCTCCATTTTCTGATGATTATCGTGATGAACCGATTAGCGAACAGATAATTCACGGGAATTTGCACATGTCCCCCAAGTATTGGTCAACTATAAGCGGGCAGGGTCAACATCTTGTTAGAAGTATGCTGACTGTTAGTGCCGTTTCAAGGTTGAGCGTGTCGGGAGTTTTGAAACATCCATGGTTTTCTGTAAGTCTTGGGTTCAGTAAAATCCTTTTTTTAATTCAGAATTGAGGATGCCTTAATATACCCTTAATATACCCTGGCTTCAGTAAAATCCTTTTTTTTTATTCAGAAATTGAGGATGCCTTAAAATACCCTTGATATATCCTTAATATACCCTGGCTTCAGTAAAATCCTTTTTTTATTCAGTATTGAGGATGCCTTAATATACCCAGTTCTGTGTTTGGTTGTCTAAACTTGGGTGCTTATAGGGACGATAATGGTCAAATCTTGCATTTGCCTTCCTGTATTTTGTTTTTGTTACAAAAAAGACACGGGTCTCGTACATAAACTCTGTAAAGTTTTTGCGCCCCCCCCAGCCCCCCCCCCGCGCGCGTAAGTCGTTACGCGCCATATTAGTTACGCGCCATTGTAGTTGTTTCCCTGTGTCCCACCTGTGAATATAGATAGATTTATGTATGTGTTTCAAACTACGTAAAAATTGCGAATATACAACATTCTTGGCTTTCCCATTGTCTGTACATATACAAAGCCGTATGTACTAATAATGACGTCATATCCAAACGCTCTTTTTACAAGCAAACAAACATGCATACACACAACTTGTTTTTATATAGATAGATACAATACAAATTAACTGCGTAAAACTTGCGAATATACAACATTCTTCGCTGTCCAATTGTCGCTGCATATAAATAGATTGTCAGGTTTACCGACCCTCGAACATGCAACGTACAATTGTCCATGGGAAAAAAATCAGTATTAAGATCTATACCACATTTTTCTAATGATTGACCTTGAGCTTTGTTAATGGTAATTGCAAATGCTAATCGAATTGGGAATTGCAATCTTTTAAATTGAAAAGGCAGACCCGGAAATCACATCATCAATTTCGTTCGAAATAATTTTTTTATGTAGCCAGATTAGTATATGTGCGTGTGGCAAACCTCGTTTTTGCCATTCCACTGAGTACATCCAGCATCGCACTGACCCAAACACTTCAAGTTTTACTATGTAGTTTATCAGTGATTTCAACTTTTGCCGGAAGACACGGGCCGTAATGTCATGTCTATGAACCGCCGATTGTCCTTGAAGTAAAAGCTGCAGTATCTCGTCACTGATGAAGTACAATTGTAAAAATTTATGATTCTCGCCTGAGAATGGTAGAAGGGACCCTGCTCTATGATAAATTTGCCCTTTTACTTTGAAAGTAGACATAAATTGATCTGGATTTTCGATTTGGGCTCCAAACGACGTCATTTGGAAACATGAGTTATATTTTCTGATTTGTGACAAAAAACGCTTAGATTCTGACGTAGTTCCAGTAAGGAAAGTCTTCAATGGCTCTGGTGGTGCAGCCAATAGAGGAAGTTTAACTTTTCCTGAGGCGCAACACATTCCCATTGTTTCACCATTGAATTTCAAGGCGTTGCAATAGGGACAAATTTTAAACATAGTCCCGATTTGAACACATCTACTCAAGCTATAATCATCTACTGGGCTGTACCTGAATGCCAGGCGATAATTTTCAGGTTGCTCTGATTCCTCGGCACGCTTTCTTTTGGCATTATCTTTTGAAGCCGCAAGCCTGTTTTCACGTTGCTCTTGTGATTCCTCGGCACGCCTTCTTTTTTCACTTTCTCTTTTAGCAGAAAGTCTTTCACACTGTTGTTGTGGTTCCTCGTCACGCTTTCTTTTCTTACTTTCTCTATCAGCCGCAAGCCTGTTTTCTTGCTGTTCTTGTGATTCCTCGGCACGCTTTCTTCTCTTACTTTCTCTATCAGCCGCAAGCCTGTTTTCTTGCTGTTCTTGAGATTCCTCGGTAGGCTCTTCAGTCATTTTACAATTAAACATTTTTCCGTCCACGATCTTCTTACAATTAAGAATTTGTCTAAGAACGATTTTCTTAAATACTTTTAATGACCTCATCGTCATAACGAACATGACGACAACTAACTTCATTACGACATGATGACATGACGTAACTCGAAAGTTGTGTGTCTGTTGCCCTTGTAGGTTCTTCAGTCATTTTACGATTAAATATTTTTCCGTCCACGATCTTCTTACAATTAAAAATTTGTCTTTGAACGATTTTCTTAAATACTTTTAATGACGTCATCGTCATAACAAACATGACGACAACTAACTTTATAACAACATGATGACATGACGTCACTCGACAGACAGACAGACAGACATAACCCACAAACAACTTATTTTTATATAATCTCATATGCAGTGATAAGCGAGACTAACTCAATCATGCTTGACGTAAAGCATTCACGAGAACAACACTGCTCTTCAATCACACAGATAAAAAAAAAGGAAAGACTCTTGAATTGGCTTTTTCAATATAGTGGCTATAACTTATATTTTATCAGATGAACGTTATAAAAAAAATGAAAAAAAAAAATTCCTAGCTCAATAAGACGTAAGGTTAGTCTAAAGACGACCAGGCGGTTGGGAAATGATATATAGCTAAGGCCGACTTAAAATTTTTATTCCTTTTAGCTCGTTTTTAATTTTTTGGTTCTTGTTGTCGTTTTGTTTCTTTTTTCTGTGTGTGTGGGGGGGATCCAAACTGTTGCATACATGGCTAACAAATCAAGTTTCCAATGCGTTTATTCAAGGCCACTAACTTGGTTGCAGCTCTAGCTGCAACCTAGTAGGCGAGCCGCTGCCCATAGTAAGTAAAGTTATAACTTTTTTTTCCATTCACTTTAACAATAAAATTTTATAACGAAAAGGAAACAGTGGTGATTTTGAAAAAAAATTGAAATCTCTCTAAGTCGGTGTCTGATCGAAACGAAAGCTTCACGATTGGAATCATCATGGTCGAAAATCTTATTCAGGAGAATTACAGTCCCCCGCCTTGAAAAACAAGGAAAATCACTTTTTTGGTATTTGTATCACTGATATATCATATCAGTGAATGTCATAGAGATATTTTTAACGGCTCACTTTAAAGGAAACATTTCTGGGAATGAGGTAATGGGATCCCTCAAATATAACATCATGCCCCGAAAAAGTAACTTTCCGAAAAATGCGTCTATTATAACATCTAGTATATGAAGATGAAGCGTTTGTCAATAACTGAAGTTTTCTTTTAATATTATATTCTGGTAATTAAAGAGAGAACTAGATATGGTGATTTTCATTCAAATGAACCCTCTCCCAACTTTCTACTACCATTGGTTCACTACCAGTCAACGGCATGATCAAATCTGAAGAAAATATATAAGTATCATTATTTCTCTTATGAAAAAGCGGTCTTACTTGTTCCTCGAGATGGGGGAGTGTAATTCTTATACTTTGGGTTTCCAACCATCAGGGTTCCGTTGTTCAGATTCCGTTTTGATCCGACACCCTTTTGAAGAGGTTTTGGGCTATTATTTGAAACTCTCATAAATTAGTTATCGCAATAAAACTTTACTATTAAGATTAACCGAAATACTGTTCCCGAATCAGCTTGGAATTGCGGTTCTTACTTGCTAGATGGTTTTTTTCAACAACAAAAAAAAAGTTAACATTTTCTTCCATTACGGGCAATCGGATTCATACCTACGCATCGAAAGAGACTGGTGCCTTAAACCAGCGCAAAGTGAAGTGGAGTTATATAGCCTATGTCAGAGAGGAGTATCTGGAGTTGTGCAGCCAAGCTTTCGTTTCATCAAACCATGTTTCTGCTTTTGAGTGGAAAGCTCTGTTCTAGCTGGCAAGCAGGCAGGCACCACTTTCAAATTGAAGATGGACTAAAATCTGTCCCGTATTACTAAGCTAAGGTCAAACCCACTGCGCCATCACAGGACAATATAAGTTTTAAATATATGCGGCAGTTACCCCACCCCACAGCCAATATATCTTCTTTGAGTGATAAACAGAAAAATTTACAGAAGCAAAAATGTGGCATTTTCCCACGGGTCTGAAAGTGCTGCCATCTATTGTTTCTACCGATTTCTGTTCGTGATTTCAGCTGAGTTTATCATTCGGACTTGGGATTGCGGTAGAGAAATGGTATCAGATTTGCCTAATAAACTTTAAAAGTTCTCTCATTGCTAAAGAAATTGGAGCTTATCCTTTGCTCCTTTCTAAGTGGTGACGTTAGAAAGTTGGCCTATGGCAAAAAAAAATTCAACTTTTGAACTAAGACGGATAGATTTTTTTTCTTTTGACGGCAGTCGATAGCTCTTGATGTGCTCATCAAAGTATATGACATCCATTTTTTGGTACAAAAATTCCTTCATGAGGTATACCAGTTTGAAAGTTTCAAGGGGTTGACAACTTCAGGTGTAAGGCACACACTGAAACGAAGTCTATGCCGATACAAATTGTGAGACATATAAAGGACTTGTAAGCAACAGTGGGCTGTTAGGTAATAATCACCTTCGGTAATGAGGGGTTAGCAACTTTTGCTAGTTGGTGTATCTATCATTTATTTCCAGTGTATTTCATGGTAAAACCAATTTGGTTCCAGTGGTAAGACATTTAGGGGACTTGTAAGTAATAACCTGTTGTTAGGCTACAGTCAACTTCAGCGATGTGGGGTTTGCAACTATGCTAGTTGGTGAACTCATTTATTTGTTTCCGGTGAACTTGATGTCTATGACGGAAGAGGGACTTATAAATAAGAATCGGTTCATTTTGGGCGAGAAATGGCTGTTAGCTCACAGTATTCTTCGGCAATGAGGGGTTTGCCACTTTTGCTAGTTGATGTACCCATTATTTTTTTCGGATGTATTTGATGGTTAAACTTGGTTCCAGTGGTAAGACATGTAGAGGACTTGTGAGTAATAATCGGCTGTTGGGCTAAAATCATCTTCAGTGATGAGGGGTTTGCAACTTTCGCTAGACGGTGTACCCATTTATTTGTTTCCGGTGAACTTGATGTCTATCACTGGAGAGGGACTTGTAAGTAAGAATTTGTTCACTTTGGGCTAGAAATTTGTGCAAATTGGTGCGCATTGTATACGATCTCTAAGATATCGTTCCGAGTTTTCATCCGTCGCGATGTCTACGATTGAAAAGGATAAAGTTCAACTGGCTGCAAAGTCAATCTAGTCCCTTCTTTCGATACTCTTTGTTGTTGTTTTTTCAACGCTGAGGAATAGCCTTTGATCATGTGATTACTGATCTATAGTGAAGAAACAAAACCAAAGTGCTGTTCTCGCAACACTTTAGTCGGCGAAGCCGGACAAAGGCTGCCGCAACACTTCACGCTGCCCGGGCAACGTAGGTCTAGTTTTCCTTATGAAAAAGCAGTTTTACTTGTTTCTCAAGATGAGGGAGTGTAATTCTTCTACTTTGGGTTTGCAAACTTCGGGGTTCCGTCATTCAGGTTCCACTTTGATCTGACACCCTTTTGAAGAGGTTTTAGGGTATTATTCGAAACTCTCAAAAAAATCCAAAGATTAACCAAAATATTGTACCCCAATCGGCTTCGAAGGGCGGTTCTTCCTTGCCTGACGTTTTTAAGTTGATATGTTCTGCCACTACGGGCTAGAGTTAGTTCTTCACTAGGTTGTAGCTGTTGCTGCAAGTCTATAAATCAAACATAAGCTATGCTCAAGGTAGAATGGTTGAACGTGATGGGCTAGATCGATAGTAAGCGCAGAAAAGGTCGAATATACAATTGCTAGGAAGGTTGTATTTTAAGAACCTGTGCTAAAATTTCGTATTCATCTTTCCACTTAAAATATAAGAGCTCTGTTACCGTTACAAACTGGATTTATGCGTTACAAGATACATAAATGACAGGGTCACACATATTTGTGGTATATTTTTTATATTTACTCATAAAAATTATGCCAATTGCTAACATTTTCCTAATAATTAATCCGTTTTACAAAATATATTTTCACGGTGTCAAGTCGCTAGAGAGCTTTTCTGGGATCCACTGGATACCATTTCAAGCGTAACTTTTTTTTACATACTCATTACTAATGGGGGGGGGGTCTTCTCATGTATCCTATATGTCGTATTTGTGCATGTTACCTATGATGGTGAAGAAATTAGTCGCAATAAATACTCTTTTGCAAAGAAAAATAATCAAACACAAGTTGTCCCACATAGGACGATTGATGGATTTCTCTATAGCAAGGACACAAAAGATTGAATTCACAATTGGCAGAAGCCTTACATTTTTAAGAGTATGTTGACTACGTGTGCAAACCAAAAGAATTCAGCACCTTCGGTGGGAGGAACGTTGGAAAGGGATACATTTTGGGTGCATTGAACGTCATAGATTGTTAAACCGTTGACTCCATTTATCTTTATTATTAGTATTAAAATAACGCCAAGTAGACAATATATCACGTTGACCGAGGAAACGGAATTTTGACTATAAACATTTGAATCCTTATAAAGTGCATGTCTCTTGGTTGGGCTTGATATCTATAAAAGTTGGTAATATGTCGTCTGGTACTTGTTGATTATTTGGCGGCGATTCGGTTGGAACAAATTCATCTACTTTGTCAAGTTTGTCCACTGTATAGAGATACCATAAGAATAATACTAAACAGGCAAGGATGCTGAACTGATAATTGGCTGTTAAAGTCATGGTTAACACTAAATAAGTCAAAAATGTAATTGCTAAGTATTTAAAGTCATCTTCAGTCTGCTTACTTCTTTCCCACAGTTTATAAAGCTTAAATATATAACAAAAAATCAAAATACTTAATGGATATACACGTAGAATCGGGGAAATAACTATCACAACTATGTTCAAAATGGTCATAGCTATTACCAGAGAAATAATTACAAATCTATCACTAAAATGCATTGCTATGTTTTATTTAAGAATCAAATCCATATATGACCGTACCTAGTTACAATATCCAGTTTGATCGTACTTTTTTATTTAAAATTTCCTCGATGACATTTTTCTCGGTAGATCTTAAAATTCTTTAAATATATTTTATGGACAATTTTTTGCTATTGCTGATTTGTTAAATGATTGCTACCTTAACCTAAATTTCCTCTTCGTTGATTTAGACGATTTCTCAAAATTGAAATGTAAATTCTACATTAATTGTCGTTAATTAACATGCATTAATACGTTAATTGTCAATTTCCATTCTGTTTATATTGTTTCTTCTGTTTTG
The DNA here is from genome assembly GCF_032884065.1 of Artemia franciscana. Lineage (NCBI taxonomy): Eukaryota > Metazoa > Arthropoda > Branchiopoda > Anostraca > Artemiidae > Artemia > Artemia franciscana. The sequence continues at coordinate 19,035,939 of NC_088866.1, forward strand.
GGGATATCTGATATTAAATTTTCGATAGTAAATTTAATTCTAAAAAATAAAAATTTCGAATTTTAAACGAGCAAAAATAATTTCATGTATAAGAAGTTGTTTTCTCAACAATCCCTCGTTTGTTATGCAAATGTTTTTTAAGTGTTTTAAAAGGAGCTTGTGCGGGAACCATTCTAAATATAGGTCCACTTTATGGATAGTACAATTTATTGTATTTCTATATTACTCTTTTTCTTGCTTTTTCGTAGTTCTTGGTAGATCCATTTTAGCAGGATGTTTATTTTGTAAGTTTAATTCATGTGTAAACACTTTTACATACTTTCGCTTTTTCCTGCTAACACTCGGTACTTTTCGCAAACAAGACATAACGACTTGATTGCCTGAACTACCCCATCACTGATGAGCTTTGGATTGGTTTCGACAAAAAATTGGCAGCGGTGGGATTCGAACCCACGCCTCCGAAGAGACTGGTGCCTTAAACCAGCGCCTTAGACCGCTCGGCCACGCTACCCTTGCCAGAACAAGGAAATATTAGATTTGCGGAAATAATTATCATTAAAACAATAGCAAAATATATTTTGAAAAAATCTAACCTAAAGTCAGGACCGGTCCTAGGGTGAGGGGTGTCCCGGGAAAAATTGGCTACAGAACCCTCCCAACTCAAATATCAACAAAAAAAGCCAAATCAAAGTGAAAAATTTGATTAAAGTAGACAACCCCCCAGCTGCGGCTCCCAGCTATCGTTAAATAACGACAATTAATGTTAAATTACATTTTAAAGTAATTTACTAAACTGAGGTCTGGGAGGGGCAGTTGCTCCCCTGCCTTATAGAAAATTATGCCCCGGCTTATTCGGTATTTATTTCTTCTTTTTTTTAACTTTTATATTAGCATGCAATTTTCTTGTAACTCAAGAAGGTTGATGGGCTACCTAAAAAGGCTATTCTGATGAGCCCTAATTTACAACATAATTTTTTGTGAGTTATCTATAGTTTTTCTTGTGTTTCTATTTGAATGAAAGATTCTCCTGTATGAAAATATTATTATGTCTTATTTTACCTGATATTCATGCTTGTTGAACTGTCCTGCTTTCAGCATTTGTGTGAATATCGATGAGTTTTTATCTTTATTTTTCCCTTGATGTTGGGTGTCACGCAATTTTGATGGTAAAAAAAAAAACAAAAAACAAAAAAAAAGCAGAAGAGTTAGAACCACCTCCGTAGTGGGTCTATAGCACAAAGCCACAAACAATCTATCCTTACCCAACATCAAGGGAAAAATAAAGATAAAAACTCATCGATATTCACACAAATGCTGAAAGCAGGACAGTTCAACAAGCATGAATATCAGGTAAAATAAGACATAATAATATTTTCATACAGGAGAATCTTTCATTCAAATAGAAACACAAGAAAAACTGTACTGACTGTACTGTTTTACGTTTTTACAACATCCGGCTTTTAATTTCTCAATTTCCTTAGAATGACTCATCATTGTTTGAAAGATATGAAGATTTGATTGGTAAACTGCCATTTTTTGATACTTCAAGCATCCAATCTGTACCTTTACTGGAGAGCCATTTAACTGCCAGTGTTTCCAGTCACGAAAGCGATATTGTATTTCGACGACACGTTAAACGTAGAAATAAGGAGAATATTGAGAACAACCCGAAGAAAGCCAAAGTTTGCTGAATCTCGGTTAACCTGTTTTGCCCTTACCATTTTTAACCGTATAAAATCAAAACAATTTCCTTCAAAAAAAAAACAAAAAAAGTTTTAAGTTTCAATGACTTATGAAAATGATATCTAAAGTGTGTTTGTACACGAACACATGAAAAAAAAATGGCTCTGTCGGTTTCGCTTTCGTTATCGCTCAATACAAAAAAAAAATAGTCTACCCGCTTTGAAAGGAATTTGTTTTGATTTTGGGAAACTATGTTCTTTATTGTAGTCGAATTGTATACTATTCGAAGAGTGTTTAATATTTCATGCAGTCGATTTCGCTTTATTAGGCTTGCTGTTCCTTATTCTTTTTCTTGTTTCTTTTTTTTTGCTGTTCCTTTTTCGTTATTTGTTCTATAAAAGGAACCGTCCGCCGCAGTGTCGTATTTTTAAGGATACAAAGGATGAAAACTGAATTTAATGCCCCAAAGACGCTGAAGACAATCATACTTATTTTGTTAATTTGTCTATGGGAAGGGGTTTACCCCTCTTCCCGATAATAGTAAAAAAAAAATTCAAACAAATTGATCATCTGTAAGGATTTACTGCTGTCTGGCTACCCTACGTAGAATGTGTCTACTGAGATTCATGTCAGCTTCAATGTTATGTAATTGCTATAGTCTATATAATGATGGCTAATAGGGGAGCCAGTGAGGGCAGTGTCAATTGTCCCCTCCCCCTAATTTTTTACAACATATTTTTTTTTATTTCATTGACAATGTCTCCAACCCCCCGTAAATTCGAAAATGTTTGTATTTTCATTAAAAAATGGAAAAATCTGTGTACCCTAAAGATTTTCATGAGTTTGAAGCCCATGGTGTGTCTAAACCCAAGGAAGTCAGTTCAGGATTAAGATTCAGTAGTGATTGCTTTCAATGCAATTGGCTTAGAATACAAAAGAAGTTATAAAAAAAACTTTGTAGTTTATATTAGTAGACGCAATTTTTTGGGATAGTTTTTGTATGAATAATTGTATCTGAAGTTTGTCCAATACTCTGACCTGGTTTGTTTGCTTAGTTCGTTCTGGTTATTTTTCGGTTATTGTTTGCATTTAATTGTGTGTCCCAGGACGAAACTATGATTCCATAAGACTTATAGGACCCGAAGAATGTAAAAACGGGAATATGTGCAATTCTAAGAAATAGTAAACTTAGTTGTGGGTTCATACCCTATGGGGAGTAGGGATCAAACCCTGAATAATTTCTTAACGTGCGGCCATGCTACATTTTACATGCACTTCCTCTGGTACACAACATTATGGGGTTTTGTATATCTCTTTTACGTGACAATGCTCCAGACCCCGAATTTCCACATACTGCTTTTTTCAAGGAAACGAGTGGATTTTGTGGCACGTGAGATATCTCCTCTTAAATCAGTTGCAAGAAAATGTAGATTTCCATAATTCCATAAATGCAAGTCTAACATATAAACTGTCTTTTGGTTTACTAGAAACTCTGCAAACCTTTAGTAAATGTAACTGGGTACATATTCAAATTTTTGGTTTTCAGTGTTGCTTTTCTTTTCCTTTGTTTGTCGGTCTCCTTCGTTCATTTCTTTTCAAAAATTATTTAGGTTATCCTTGCAAAGGAAATCTATTTCTTGCATTGTGATTATCTGCAAAACATAGTTTGTTTGGGTGGAAGAAGTTAGTCTAGGAATTATCTACTTTTTTATATTGATGTTTTTTTATAATTTCGGGATATTTTTGTAGACTATTCAAACGTATTGCCGTTAAATATGGTACAAAAACTCCTCCTAAAAAGTGACAATTGTTTGCCATAAGTGAAGTTTATGCGACTTTTTTTTATCGTTGGCTCTGAAAGGTATCAAGTATCATCAGCAAAGATATGGTGAAGTGGATAAGCTTCGTTTGTTTGTTTTGGATTATCTAGTTTACTTAGGGCAAAAGAAAAATGTCATTTTTGAATTTAGCGTGTAGACTTTAGACTTTAAAACAAAATGTCAAAAAAACGAAATGGGATGAATCAAAATGAACTATGAAACCATCTATTTGTTTTATTTCACTAGTCTAGTTCAAACTTTATTTGACCTAATTAAATTTTTTTTTTAATCTCAGCCTAAATATGTGTAGAACTTGAGTTATAATTGAAAAAAAAACGTTTTCTTAGGAATTGCGTGGCAAAAGGGTTTCTCAGTAATATAATACCTGTAGCAGTATTACCATTTTGTATTATTTACTCCTTCTCTAAAGTCGGAAAATCCTGTGAAAAGGTTAAATAAAAAACGGAACCCTCTCAAGGCATATTAATAACCCTGCCTTCAAGGCTGTATCCATGGGGTAGGGGTGGCCTGTAGAGGTTTGACCCATCCCCACCACGAAATTTTTGTTCTGATCGCAAAGACGTAACAAAAATGAATATAGATATATTTTTAATGCGTTTTTTAAAGTTTTTTTAGACACTCCCCCCTCGCTCTAAAAAAATCATGGCTACGGCCCTGCCTGCCTTAATAAAATGGTAACTATTTTTGTTTTGTAGAATGGTCTTTGTCGGAAGGAAGAAGTTGATCTCTATTATAGTTAATTTTTGTGAATATGGTGTTTGATACTACTTTTGAAATATTTTTGTTTTTTGCACTTTTTTTTGCAATTTAGTGTTTGAGAAGATACTATTGGGGCCCGTAATACTACAGCCTTGTCTTTGCAATCGTACTTATCGAGAATGTTCATGAGTTCTGGTACTAAGGTATCACTTTTATGTACACTTAACCATTCATTTACCGTACAACTATGCACCCCACCTTCTCCGGAGAAGGGGGTGGGGTTCTTTTATGAACGCCTGGACCTATTATTGCAAACTTTTCAACTAATTTTCTATTAGCTAGCATATATACTAGCTATAATTTTCTCCTCTTTTTTCTTTTTTTTTAGATTTTTTTGACGCAGCATTTACAATCAAAGAAACCAACGGAAAGATAAAAGAGATTTTTGAGTTCCTCTTTTCTTTCTTTATAAGATTACAAACATGCAATCATCTGTTGAGTTTGGGTCTTTGTTCAGTTATGTTGGTGTTTAGAATATGTAGGATGTGTTTTTGGTTGCCAAATGCATGGCCTTAATGTATTTTAGTACAACACTTTTGACTTGAGTTTCCTGAGTATTATTGTTTATGTTTAATTTGGTCAACGCAAGAAGCCGATAAATTTGAATCTGTACTTTAGTGCCATAATATTTTGTATCAATTTTATGTTAGGGTGCTTTTTTCTTTAACTTTTTCTATATTCTTCCTCTCTATCTCTCTTTCGTTCCTATTTATATTTTTTTTCTCTTGTTCTCTCTCCCTTCTAATTCTACGACAGTGTACTTTTTTTGCAGTCAATGCCACGCTTCTTTTTCTGGGATCTTCCCCCCAAAACTAGGCTCATCTATCTTTTTTTCGGCAAGTTTGGTCCTTAATTTAATAGAAATAATTTGACTACTTTTTTTTTGTAACTTCCTGCTAAAATGTTACTTAACTGCTAAAAATATCTATTAAAATTAGTATGCCATCTTGTCTCCGCAAGGAGTGTGTAATAAACTTCTTTTTTTTTTTTTCTGATGAGACTTTCAGAGTCTGTGTGCATAGCTATGAAAGAAATGAGTTACATTGGTGCCGAAAGAATACCAAAAAGCTACAGACTGCACTTGTAATTTACTACCTTCACTTCGGTGGAACTCAACCCTTTCTTTTTGTAAAACTATTAAATAAGCTGAGTTTCTCAAAGAATCCATGTCAAATTGCACCATACAAATGACACCATAGATGGCATTGTTTTTTCATTGTAATTTCTTAAAGCCTACCCGCCAGCGTTTTTTCAGTTTTTTATTTTTATTTCTGACTTTCTCTTAAAATAAACCTTTAGGTAAATTAAGTATGTCAAGGAACATATGCACGGTACATATCATATCCTTTAATTTTTTTTTCCATCATAGGTCATCTGGAACCCCATAATATGCATCTCAAAGAACCCCTGCACATTACACATCATACCCTTTTCATCTTTGTTTATCGTAGATTCCCTGATAAATTCCCACTCACTCATTTTCACAAAGTTTCTATGGTCCTCCCTTTGGAATCCTATTCTTCCTGTGAAAGCTGGTTGAGAACCTTATGGAAACTCTATTTCTCTAACTTGGATTTAATTAGACAGGTGTTTTAATCTTGGACGGCTGATACTGTGGTATCAATCAGGGCGAAAGGGGGCTGCAATTGCCACACCAACTTAGAGTTAATCTTTTTTTTTTTTTGGTATATCATTGAGACCCCCACCCCCCTATATTTTTGAAAATATTTTTTTGTTTTTCTTTCCATTAATAATAAAAAGTAAAGGAAATTCATTCCCCCCCCCCCTCGCCCTCACTCTACCGTATATTTTTTTATGAATTGGTGCTCCTGGACAGATGTGCTCGGCTGAATTTTTCTTAATCTTAGACAGTGTATTATTTTACTTTGTGTTTTTCTCTTTGTTATATTTTTTGTCATTCCTTATTCGAAAAAAAATGTGATTTTGTAATATACTCTTAATTTTATATACCATTTTTGCGAAAATATTGACGAAACATGTGTATTCGAAGAAAAAATAAAAGTATTTGATTATATGCGTAGTTTTGTTTATTGGTTCATAATCATGCTAGTCATTCTTGAAAATTAGTTATTACTTGTTCCGAAAAAATAAGAGAGGGATTCTTAACAAAATTTAAAAGCCACATCACTTTTTAATAGATTTTATTGGTCGGAAATAACCTAACCCTCGAAAAATTAGTCAATCTTTGTAAGTAGTGTCAATCGAAAAAAGGGCTTGGGGTATTGTTCTCCCCCAATTTCCACGCCGAATGTGCGAGGTGTAACCAAAGCATTTTTAAGAAGGGAATGAAGATCACGATGAGTTTGTTGGCATCCAAGGTCAGACTGAAAATCCAACTGATTCCCAGAATTAGCATTAGGACCTTGAAGAAAGTAGGAAATATTTGAAAATATTCACTAAGATTAATGGCAACCATAATGGGCCTGTAAAAAAATACAATCCAATGGAATCTTTTGTCGTTCAAAAACTGAAGTAACGCTTCCATACAATAAACTGTGAGGAGTTAGGGTAGAACAAATACATATTTGGGAAAACAACAGTGGCAAATGGAATATAAAGGTGGGAACACGTTTGTAGATGACCATCATTGATTCCATTATCTGAACTCAATTTCAGTTTCCTAAATAATATAATTTCACTGTCAATTAGAACGGGAAAAACTTTTACCTGGGTTGGTTTTTCCGAGAAAAACGGAAAAAACAACGCAAGCAAGTTTGAACCTTTGCCCTACACAATTTGGAAATATTTTATGATAATAGTCAGACCAAAAGTAGTGGTAATTTATAATACTAGCGCTGGTGTCGACAAAGAAAAGCAATAAATGCCATCTAGCGTCTAGTGACCTTTATTATTTTTCAAGTTTTTAGTCGTTACTCTGTCATAAACTGATATATTACACTTATTGCTACCCTAATTTTACTAATTACACTAATTTAATTAATCACTCCTATTGTTACACCAAAAACTGTCAGTTGTCGCCAAACGCTAGATATGGCTGGTAGATTTCTTGTCAACACTAGCGCCAGTTCCCACTCTAATAAACTATCCATGCTCTGAGCCAGACCATAAAATTGGTGTAATATGACAGTTTGTATTTAACTGTTTATTAAATTCAGCTCAAATAGTCTTTTTCCCATATTATTCCTTAATCTTATTCTAATCCTATATGTCTGCTAGTTCCTGAACATTTCATGAAAGCTTGCTTAGGTTTTTTCTTCGAGCGCGTTCCCAGATAGTGTATGATTGTTAGCTGTTCATAGTCATAGCCACAATTTTGACTTTATTTTTCTCTCCTTTTAGCTCAGGGTCACAAAGCCTTGGAGGTAGCAGCCTCCAGAGTGGTGAGACATCACACGATTTGGTTGCAATGATAACTTAGATCATTATATCTTTTAGTATGACCAGCACTTGGCTGCAAGGTTGGGTATATGTAACGGCCCAAGGTCTATGGTTTAAGTTGAAATATGCGGTAGCATACTTCTCCAGTTTCCACAGACAAACCGTATATGGGCTATCACTCCATAAACAACTATATTCTCTTAAATAGAAAACCAAAGTGATATTAGAAAGTTATCAAGGGCTTGCTAATCTTTGTTGAAAGACACTGTTGAAGCTAACGTAAGGGGGGTGAACAAGTCGTGTGATCGTTTTCTTAAAAACAATTAAAGTTATGGACAAACGAAAAGGATGAGTTTTCGCAATAGTTGTATAATCAGGGCGACATTCAAGTAAGTTCAAAGTATGAACGAATTTGCATTTAACATCAGTGTTTATGTCTCCAATAATAATAAACTCAGAGCAATTCTGAATCTACGTTGAAGTTGAGTCTTCAATACTGAGTATCCTATAGAGAATCTGTGAAGCAAAGTCATATTCTTCCGTTGTAAGGTATTTAAAAGTGCATATCAAAAGGGTTTTACAAGTCAGAGAAATAACACGACGAAGAACAGAATCTTACCTTTGATCTTAGAATATAGGCTAATCTGTCAGATGATTTTCAAGGAGTTAATGTTGGGTTTATCATAAAAATGAGTTGGATGGCGCTGAAAATTAGTACTATTTGCAGTCAAAAGATGTTCATATAGGCACACAATACCAGACCTCATTTATTCGATGTTGATTCTTCGTCCCATCAATAGTAAAAGACAGCACTGAAACTTTTTAGCATTAATTTGTGCATGATGAATTAATGCTTACAATTACGTTCAATTCTGAGTCAAGGAATCTCTTTGAACTCATAGACACTTAGGATTGTGTGTCTAAATTCTTAACACCAACTTTAAACGTATTAACTCTTGAAGCTGTATCAAAGAATACGAGTTTTACTGCAAGGGATTTCACTAGCCTGGTAGCCATGTAATACCATGGGAGTTCATTAATTAAGACAATTCAAAATCAGGTGGAATTATCTTCGAGACAGAAGTTTGTAAGCTTTCTTCCTTCAAACCTATGAAGAATATCTAGTAATAGCACAAGTCACCGACAAGCACAGATCTTCAGTAGCTGAACTGTCAACTCTAAGTACCAAACTTGTAATTAATATGATTGATTCCATTGTGCCTCTTTTTCCTGACGATTATTCAATATGATCAATTATTCGTATTGTGCTAGTAAATAACTTGTAACAAGACAATAATAACTGTGGTTTAACACTAGTTAAATAGGTATGTCACGTTGGTTCACTTGTGATAAATGATAATATAAACATGTTTTTGGTTGGTGATCTATTTTTAAGCGGTCAATAATACGAGAACGGTCCTATGGTAACTAGCCCGCCTGACTGAATGTAATTGTGAAACCATTATAAAGCAATCGAAATGAGACAGTTGACATTTTTCGATACGGATTAAAAATCAGTTTAACTAAATTTTAACAGTTAGATTGAGGTTATTATTATACATTATTTTTTTTTTGTCAAATTTATTTGTGCGATTTTTGCTGTGGTGATACAATAAATAGGTTAACTAAGTAAAATTATCTCTTAATTTGATGCCTAATTTAATTTAATAGGTGGAAAGCCCTCCCCCCTAAAACCGCCTCTGGCTACTTCATGAGCACGTGCCAAATAATGAAGTTCAAGGTCGACATATCCATTTGGCTTTTACTCTCGAGAACTGCTACACCAGATTAGTAAGTAATTACTGGTATTACTATAGAAGAATTGTCATTGAAAAGCCTACAAACAATTACCTATCTATAAGAGCGGTCTACACGTAATAAAATCCCTAATTAAATTACCAGATTCAACTCGACCCATTGAACTGAACCCTCCTTCAATTTGACCCTGTTTAACTCATCTCCTTTGCAAAACTTCCTTCTCGGTTAGCTCGTAGTTTTCAACTTATTTTGTTACACACTGAACTTAAGGTGATATGTGATGTCTTAATAATTTTACTGTGTTCAAGTTTATGGTTATGGCTTTCAAGAAAAGCTTCTTGTGGTGGTTTTGTCGAACTTTAAATTAATTCGCCTGCTGAAAGAAAAACATACCATTCGATTTATCATCAAAAGCTCTGTCCAAATACAACAGTCACTTCCACGTGATTGTGTCCCAGCTCTCCCTATGCCTGGACGTAACCTTGACTATACAGAAAATGTCACTTTTTTTTGGTATTATTTGCCATTATAAACCAACTTGTGAAGAGAAATAAGTATACAAAAAACATACAATCCGAAACAATTATTCAAAGCAACTTTTAGGAATGGATCGTTATGGTTTTCTCTGTACTAGGTAGTGGATATTCCTGCAACCATGAAATGTGAAACCAGAAACATAAGGCTGAACCACAAGTGTGTTAAGACCCTGAGCATGAATAATGTTGGCAACTTCAAATATATGAGACAAAGGGATGACTTTTTCTTCTCAGATGGGGAAGGGGGAGGAAGCTCGAAGACAAAATAGAAAACATGTAAAGATCATGGAAGGAACTGGAAAGTGGAGTCAAGCCCTCAGCAGAAGTTACAGCTCTCTCCAACGGCAAAAATGAAAAGTTTTTCTGCTCAACTTCCTGATCAAGCTGGAGCTACATCACTGCATACAGATTTATTAGGGGGCCCTTTTCTAACACGCTTATGAAAAGTTTCTACCAAAAACAGTGACTTAACAAGTAAAATGAACAAACATTCCAACTATAAAATCAAGACACCATTCCTAAAGAACATCCTCATCAACAATGTTGCATAGGGCTGAAGTTGAGATCGTATCTTTTAAATTTTAGTTTTTGTCCATTAGGTGAAACAAAATTAATATCTAATCTAGGTCAATCAAACAATTCATGGTAACTAACTTTAAGTAAGGAGTGACGCAACTCAATAGTAACAGTAACTTTAAGAAACCAGAACTTTTATATCAGTAGATATATCAAAAGGATTGGCTTATTAAACTGATTTGAGAAAAATAAGAATCATTAAGTTTAGAGTTACCCATCAAATGCTATGAGCCTGGGAAAAGCTGCCTGATTTTCGAAAAAGGGGGGAATTACTATTACTATTAATAACTCACCGCAGCACCCAGCCGCGTGAGGCCAACACGGCAACGCATTCTCCTCCTCCGTCCCAATCTATACGAAGCCTCCCTCTTTACACCCTCCTAGGAAGCTCCCATTTCCTTCAGATCAGTCTTTATGACATCCTTCCACCCAAACCACATACGACCTGCTTTCCATTTATCCCAAGGTTATTCTTTGAAAAGGACCGTCTTTGGCAATATATCACTCTTCATCCACAGAACGTGCCCTAGCCATCTCAGCCATTTTCTCTTTATAGCCTTGGAAAGCTAGAAAGCACCAATGGCTTAACATACGGTCAGTCAATGCCCAAAACAATCCATAGGCAATTTTTCTGGAAAATATCTAGCAAACTTTCATCTTATTTTCGAAGCTCCCATGCTTCAGAGCAATACTTGACAACTGTCATCACCGTAGTTTCCATTATTTTAATCTTGGTTTGCACACTTATCTTCCTAATTTTCAAAACTTTTTTTTACTATGAAAAAGCACCCTTAGCCTTGGCTATTCTACTTTTTAAATCTTCTTTGCTCCCACCGTCCTTACTAATAACACTACCAAGGTAAATGAAGTAGTCAACCAGATCAATCATTTCTTTGCCCAACGTGAACTTTTATCTTCACTTACTCCTAGCCTTAGTAACTTAATCTTCTTAACTTATATATTTCAAACCTATTCTAACACCCTGAACTCGAAAAACCTCTAAAATTTCATTCATTTCGCTCACACTTTCAGCTAAGCTGCTTAAATCATCAGCATAATCTAAGTCAAGGTGAATTTTCCCTCTATCAAAATGATCCAAATAAAGGGTGATAAAACAAAACTTTGATTAACTGCTCACTCAATAAGAAACCAGCTGCTGACCTCATTTCCTACTTTAACCACAGCAATGCATTTGCGCCCTACTCCTTGTCTATGTGCTCCATCCTTCTTCCCTGAGTAAACAATTTCTATGTCACTTAATTTCATGCTACCTACCCCTGGGATATGAGTTTCTGAAACTCTATAAGTCCAGTTCGAATGAAATTTGCACACTGCATATGGATAGTATTTGTTATTGGAAAGTATACAGACTTTTTTTTTAGTTTGAGTGACTTTTTTCTTGGGATGGGTATCCATAGGAAAAGAATTTTCTGGGGCTGTACTTTCCAGGTCGTACTTGGCTGCAAGGTCGAGTATATGTAAAAACTCAATGTATATGGTTGAGCGCTTTATGAGCTGTGCTTTTCAGGAGAAATTTTGCAATTTGTGGATTTGATAGAATTCTTATACGAAATTATTTTTATCTGTCTTATTAATTCTTTGCCAACTCAATTTTGAATGTGAAGGTTTTCTAGATGTATTTTCCAGGGGAAGTTTTTAGCGGATTTTTTTTTTTTTTGGAAAATGTTTCCACGGCATCTGGATTGATCAGAAAGACGATCAAAAACTAAAGTTTTATTCAAATGAAGTATGTTTTAAGATGAATCGCCCACAAGAAATTCATAGGGAGGGAGATTTCAGTGAGGGTGGAATTGACCAGAGGGAACTTTTTGGGGAGGGAGGGATGTGCGTTTTACATGGGACAAACTTCCCATGGAAGAATTTCCCATGAAGAAAAATAATTTTTCTTGGAGGGTGAGCCAGATTCATCAAATCAGAAAGTGCGTAAAAAAGAAGTTTCTTCAACTAAAAGTAAGGAGCAGCATTAAAACTCTAAACCAACAGAAATTATTCCAATTATGAAGGGTTTCCCCCTTCTTTAATACTTTTCTCTTTACGCTAAAGTTTGACTATTTGTCTGATTAAAAAAAAATAACTCCCGAAACACAAGGGCCGTTTAATAACGATAGGAAGCTTCTTTTGAAGTGCTACAAACTTTAGCATGAAGAACATTGTACCGAACAGCAGAGGACCCCCTTCATATACAGGATTTATTTTCGCTCGTTTTCAGTCGTAATGCTGCTTCTTACTTTCAGTTGATAAGCTTATTTTTATGTTGTATCATGAAATTATGATGCGCATTGGGAACACGGAAAAATTTCTTTGAAGGCTGTAGGTGTTTCGGCCTCACGAAAATTAATCAAAGAATACACAGGAAAAATTTGCTTAATGATTTCAGTATTTCCAAGTATTCAATTGGTTTCTAAATTTCCTCACTTTCAACTTTTATGGAAGAAATAAAGTTCACTGTTGCCTGAATACAGAAAATGGGGGAAGAAAGAGGTATATCTTATGATTATCTTTACTTAACCAGAAATATTGTTAACTAGAATTGGTACAAAAAGATAGTGGTAAATTTTCAGTATTAGTGCTGCATTCTCATTATCCAGTAATAAGCACTAGGTTAGCCTCCATAAAATTCTGTAAACCAGCCTAGACTATTTTAAAATATTCGGTGAAATTGTAGACTTCTTGCTATCTCGGAAAGGGGCTAGGCTAGAAAAATGAAGGTAAAATTCTAGTTAAATGACTTCTTGCTATCTTGGAAAGGGTTTAGGTTAGGAAAATGAAACTTTCCAGGATGAGTCTACAGGCTAAAGTATGTCCTGGGAGGGTATTTTAAAGTACCCACTTCCACTTCTTCTCCCTCTAGAGGGCCCTGAACTTTGCCTACATGACAGGTCTAGGCTATAGCCTACCTATTGAAATTTGACAAATCAACATTTACCTTAATTTTCAGTTACTAGTGGATCTTTCTCCGCCTTTAGTTCTGAAAATGCAATTCCTGTTATTTTAGCAGAATTTTGAACCATATTAATGTTTCATATGCAAATGTATTTGCATATCTTTAAAACTGTATAATGGAATTAAGCAAAGTTATGAATCTGAAAACAATTTTGTTGTACTTCAATTAAGCAGAAGATCTATTTTGCAAGGTTTCATTTTTATAACACACATTTTTTTAAAGGTCATCAAAGGTCAGGGCCCTCAAGAGGGAGAAGGAGTGGAGGTAGTTGCTTCAAAATACCTTCCCAGGACATAATTTAGTGTGTAGATTTATCCCTAAAGTTTCATTCTCCTAACCTAAACCCTTTCTGAGATAGCAAGAGGTCAATTAACTAGAATTTTCTATTAACTTGACTTCTACTAACTAGTACTTCTAGACTTCTATTAACTAGTCAATTAACTAGAATTCTGTTTCAAAATACTTGTATTTGATTAAATATATCTAAGGGTGACTATGTCTATGATTAAGATATATTGTTCAAATTTCAAGATTCTGTGTTAAAGATTATACAACATTTTCTAAGTTAAGGTAATCACTAACTTGTTAAGAATATTTTGATGTATCTGATGGTGAAATGACCCACTTTCTAGGTGGTATGATACATATTTTACAGTAGTATAGGGGTTTCAAAAGAATAGGCTAGCTGACCAAAAACTGGGTATCTTACTCTAGCCAAAAATAAGACAAAAAGGTATTGACTTTGAGGGTCCATAAAGGGCTTAAAATTGAATTTCCAAGTAAAATGTTTATTATATCCACAAGGAGCATATAAAGAAGGTATGAAGTTAAGGGGCTAGGGATAAAGCATAGTGGAGCTGTAGTTAAAATGAGTTAATTATTCTGTATAAGATGAAGTGAGAATTCTTGTTTTTAACTTGACCCTAGTGTTTAGCCAATGTTTAATCTTGGGCTGCTATTCTTATTAAAAAGTATCTCATATAAAGACAACCTGCTCCTAACCTTGGACATTTGCTTATTTTTATGTGGATAGGTAGTTATGATGGTTAGGACTAGACCAGATGGGTATGGCTTACTACAATCATAGGAAATATCTAGTTTCTAAATTTAGTTTCTAAATATCTAGTTTAAATTTAGATAAAAGTGACCTCTATATACAAGCCTACTTAAATTTGATAATTTTGTTTCACAATACTTGTATCTGATTAAATATATCTAAGGTTGGCTATGTCTATGATTAAGATATATTGTTCTAACTTAAAGATTCTGTGTTAAAAATTATACAACATTTTCTAAGATAAGATAATCACTAACTTGTTAAAAATATTTTGATGTATCTGATGATGAAATGATCCACTTTCTAGGTGACATGATACATATTTTACAATAGTTTATTAGCTGACATTTGCTTATTTTTATGTGGTTTGGTAGTTGTGACTAATTGATACTTATTCTTACAATACTTACAACCCTTGCCTTGAAGGCTGTAGGAGGGATGTCATCCTCATATACATAATTCCTGGGTTTTTCAACTATGTTGAAAAAAAGTGTTAATCTCAAAATTTTGATTGGATTTGTTTGGAGAAATGGTGGGTATGGAAGGGGGATTAGTTGCCATCCAATCACTTTTGAATATTAAAAAGGTCACTAGCCCTTTCAATTTCAAATTGAATGAACCCTTTTCAAAGTTCCTACAAGCACTCCTTTGATACAAAGTCTAAAACCAAAAAATAATAAAAATAAATAAACATTGTGCCTGCATCACTCTTTACTTAGGCAGTGCTGTTGTGCTGCCTATGAATTCAAATTGATGGAAGATTAAACTAATAGTAAATATAATGATCTTTGTGGCAAATTAATTATTTTTTATCTTCAAAAATCACAAAAAAATAAATTCCTCATGGCATTCTGCCTTTAAAATTTTCTTGCTTGATTGGACAAACCATGATTTATTTGTCAATCATCTTGATCTTAATTGTGAATTAAAACAAACCTTTTTAAAACATTTTTGTTGTGTAATAAAACAAGAGCTAAGAGCTCATATGGCACTTGCACCAAAGCTGGAAGAGCCAAGTGCTCATATGGCATGAGCTCTAGCAAAGTCTTAATTATCAGTAGATTAATTTGAAAGGGAAATCAGAGGCTTAATGCCAGTCAGGATTTAAAATAAGAGCTCTGAGTCATGAGGTCCTTCTAAATATCAAGATTCATTAAGATCCAATCATCCACTTGTAAGTACTTCATTTTTTCTAATTTTTCCTCTCCCTTCAGCCCCCCAGATGGTCAAACCAGGGAAAACGACTTTATCAAGGCAATTTGTGCAGCTCCTTGACACACCTGCCAATTTTCATCATTCTAGCACACCCAGAAGCTCCAAACTCACCAAAGCACTGAACCCCACCCCCTAACTCTCACAAAGAGAGCAGATCCAGTACAGTTACATGAATCACATATCTATAACATTTGCTTATTCTACCCACCAAGTTTCATCCCAATTTCTCCTCTCTAAGTATTTTCCGAGATTTCCGGTTTCCCCTCTAACTCCCCCCAATGTCAACAGATCTGGCCGGGATTTGAAATAAGAGATCTGAGACATGAGTTTATTCTAAATATCAGATTTCATTAAGATCTGTTCACCTGTTCTTAAGTTAAAAATATCCTAATTTTTCTAATTTTTCCAAATTCACAATCCCCTAGCTCCCCCAAACAGAATGGGTCTGTTCCAATTATGTCAATCATTTATCTATAACTTGTGCTTATTCTTCCTGAATTATTCTGTGCTTATTATTCTTAAGAGTTTTCCAAGATTTCCAGTTTCCAAGATTTCTGTTTCCCCCTCCAGCCCCCTATTTCCCTTGGTCCGATTTGAATTAAAAATGGAGCATCTGAGACATAAGATCCTCTTATATGTCAAGTTTCATTAAGATCTGATCACCCATTCATAAGATAAAGATACCTCACTTCCTAGTTTTCCAAGACTTCCAGTTTGCACCAGATCTGGTCTGGATTCAAAATGAGAGCTAAAGCACAAGATCCCTCTAAATATTGAAGTGCATTAAGATCTGATCACCCATTTGTAGGTTACAAATACCTCATATTTTTTTATTTTTATGAATTACTCCCCCCCCCCAACTCCACCAAAGAGAGGGGATCTGGTCTGGTTGTGTCAGTCACAACTCTTGGCCTTGTTCTTTTTCTTCCCTCCAAGTTTCATCCTGATTTCTCTGCTTTAAGCATTTTCTCAAGGTTTCTGGTCCCCCTCCCCAATGTTGCTGGATCCAGTTGGGATTTAAAATAAGATATCTGAGTTACAAGGTCCTTCTAAGTGTGAAATTTCATTAAGATTTAATCACTCCTTTGTAAGTTATATATACCTAATTTTGTTTTAATTTTTCAGAATTAACCCTCCCCACCCAGCTCCCCCTAATAGAGCGGATCCGTTCTGGTTATTTCAATCATGTATCTGAGATTTCTGTTTATTTTTCTTACCAAGTTTCATTCCAATCCCTCCACTCTCAACCATTTTCCAAGATTCTAGCCCCCCCCCCAACTCCCACCAATATCACTGGATCTGGCTGGGATTTAAAATAAGAGCTCTGAGACAGGATATCCTTCTAAATATCAAATTTAATTAAGATCCGATTACCCATTTGTAAGTTAAAAATACCTCATTTTGTCTAATTTTTCTGATTTAACTGTCCCCCCCCCCAGATGGTTGAATTGGGGAAACAACAATTTCTAATTTAATCTGGTCTGGTTCCTTATACACCTGCCAAATTTCATTGTCCTAGCTTACCTGGAAGTGCCTAAACTAGCAAAACCAGGACATACAGACAGAATGACCAACAGAGTTTGGGATTGCTATATTTCACTATGTAGGTACCAAGTGCCATACAAAAATGTTTATTTCACAATTACTGATCAAACTGATTCACAAAAGTAATTCCAAGACTAGCAAAAATCAAATACTCTTTATGATTTATATATATATATATATATATTTATATGTGTTTATTTATGATGAAATATTTATTAGTCTCCTATTATGAAATTAGCCTTGTAATTGACATGGTCAGAAATCCTTCAAATTCGTCAATATGATTATCTTTATGCAAAGTTTTTTATAATACTATTTACTGCATTTCTTGTCTCCCCCTGGGTTTGGTACTATCTTATATCTAATAAATCGAGCATCATTCTTAAGAGATTTTGTAATTGTAGATAGGATTTAAGTTGAAATAAAATTTAATTTCTCCATATTTACATCTGATAGGGAATTAGGATCCAGGTAAACACAACACAGTACTTAGTGTATGATTGACTTTTATCTCACTAAAAGTCACTTTGGGTAAAAATTATGAAGGAAACTAAAGTATATTTTACTATTTTGGCCATTTTTATGGCACTTGGTATTAACCAAGGAACATATAGCAATCGCCAATTCTGTCAGTCTGTCTGTCTGTCTGTCGGTCCCGGTTTTGCTACTTTAGGCACTTCCAGGTAAGCTAGGACGATGAAATTTGGCAAGCGTATCAGGGACCGGACCAGATTAAATTAGAAATAGTCGTTTTCCCGATTTGACCATCTGGGGGGAGTGGGGGGCCGGTTAATTTGCAAAAAAATAGAAAAAATGAAGTATTTTTAACTTGTGAGCAGGTGATTGGATCTTAATGAAAGTTGATGTTTGGAATGATATTGTGTCTCAAAGCTCTTATTTTAAATCCCGACCGGATCTGATGACATTGAGGGGGAGTTGGAGGGAGAAAACCCAAAGTCCCGGCTTTGCTACTTTAGGCACTTCCAGGTAAGCTAGGACAATGAAATTTGGCAAGCATATCAGGGACCGGACCAGATTAAATTAGAAATAGTCGTTTTCCCGATTTGACCATCTGGGGGGGGGGGGGTGAGTGGGGGGCCGGTTAATTCGGAAAAAATTGAAAAAAAAGAAGTATTTTTAACTTATGAGCAGGTGATTGGATCTTAATGAAATTTGATGTTTGGAATGATATTGTGTCACAGAGCTCTTACTTTAAATCCCGACCGGATCTCATGACATTGGGGGGAGTTGGAGGTGGGGGAAGCCTAAAATCTTGGAAAACACTTAGAGCAGAGGGATCGGGATGAAACTTGATGGAAAAAATAAGCGCAGGTCCCAGATACATGATTGACATAATTGGAACTGATTCGCTCTCTTTGTGGTAGTTGGGGGGGGGGAGTAATTCTTAAAAATTAGAAAAAAATGAGGTATTTTCAACTTATGAATGGGTGATCGGATCTCAATGAAATTTGATGTTAGAAGGATATCGTGTCTTAGAGCTCTTATTTTAAATCCCGACCGGATCTGGTGACGGGGGTGGGGAGTTGGGAGGGGGAAACCTAAAACTTGGAAAACACTTAGAGTGGAGGAATTGGGATGAAACATGGTGAGAAAAATAAACACAAGTCCTAGATAGATGATTGACATAAACGAAACGGATCCGCTCTCTTTGGGGTAGTTGGGGGGGGGGGGGTATTTCTGAAAAATTAAAAAAATGAGGTATTTTCAACTTATTACAAACGGGTGATCGGATCTCAATGAAATTTGATATTTAGAAGGATATCGTGGCTCAGAGCTCTTACTTTAAACCCGACCGGATCTGGTGACATTGGAGGGGAGTTGGGAGGGGGAAACCTAAAACTTGGAAAACACTTAGAGTGGTGGGATCGGGATGAAACTTGGTGGGAAAAAAACACGAGTCCTAGATACATACGGATCCGCTCTCTTTGGGGTAGTTGGGGGGGGGGGGTTAATTCTGAAAAATTAGAAAAAATGAGGTATTTTTAACTTACGAACGGGTGATTGAATCTCCATGAAATTTGATATTTAGAAGGATATTTTGTCTCAAAGCTCTTATTTTAAATCCTGACCGGATCTGGTGACATTTGGGGAAGTTTGGGGTGGGGAAACCTAAAATGATGGAAAACGCTTAGATTGGAGGGATTGGGATGAAACTTGGTTGGAAAAATAAGCAGAAGTCTTGCATACGTGATTTACATAATTGGAATGGATCCGCCCTATTAGGGGGGGGGGGGGGGGTAATTCTGAAAATTAGAAAAAAATGATGTATTTTTAACTTACGAACAAGTGATCGGATCTTCATGAAACTTCATATTTAGAAGGACCTCGTAACTCAGATATCTTATTTTAAATCTCAACCGGATCAAGCGTAATTGGGGGGGACAGTTGGGGGGGGGGACCGGAAATCTTAGAAAATACTTAAAGCGGTGAGATCAGGATGAAACTGGATGGGAAGAATAGAAACCTGTCTAAGATACGTGACTGACATAACTGGACCGGATCTACCCTCTTTGGTGGAATTGGGGGGGGGGGGTAATTTTGAAAATTGAGGTATTTGTAACTTACAAAAGGGTGACCAGATCTTAATGAAATTTGATATTTAGAAGGATCTTGTGCTTTAAAGTTCTAATTTCAAATTCTGACCAGATCCTGTGACATTCGGGGGAGTTGGAGGGGGAAACCGGAATTCTTGGAAGACATGAAAATTGGGGTATTTATATCTTACGAATAGATGATCGGATCGTGATGAAATTTGATTTTTAGAAGGAATTCATGTCTCAGAGCTCTTATTTCAAATACCGACCAGATCTTTTAACATTGGGGGGAGTTGGAGGGGGAAATCTTGGAAAAACACTTGAAGTGGAGGAATCGGGATGAAGCTTGGTGGATAGAATAAACAAATGTCCTTGATACGTGATTGACAGAATCGTACTGGATTCGCTCTCTTTGGGGGAGGGGTTCAGTGATTTGGCGAGTTCGGTGCTTCTGGACGTGCTAGGGCGATGAAAATTTCATGGCGTGTCAGGGAGCTGCACAATTTGACTTGATAAAGTCGTTTTTCCAGATTCGACCATCTGGGGGGCAAAAGGGAGAGGAAAAATTAGAAAAAATTAGGTATTTATAACTTACGAGTGGGTGATCGGATCTTAATGAATTTTGATGTTTAAAAGGACTTTGTGACTCAGAGCTCTTATTTTAAATCTTGACCGGCATTAAGCCTCTTATTTTCCTTTTTAAATCAATCTATTGATTCATAGAATTTTGTTAGAGCTCATACCATATGATCTCTTGGCTCTTAGCTCTTCTCGCCTCGTCACAAGTGCCATATGAGCTCTTAGCTCTTGTTTGTAATGTATGAGCCTTTTACATACCTCGAACAAAATAGGAACAGTCGTATGTTGGCTGTTCAAAATAAAAACGAATTCTGTCCAAAATACAACATACAGGGTAGTAGTTACTGCTACATCCCGAATTTATATTGAAGTGTGCAGAATTGCTAGGTATCTCATTTTGATTTGTTCCTGTTTATACTTTTCTACACTACTAGACTGTTCCAGAAATTGCGCCTCTGTGGTTTTCCTGATTAAAGAGAGGGATGGGGTTGCACTGGGTATTTGAAAAATTATAGAAAACGGACAGGCTAGGTGGAGGATCTGCAAAATGTTAACTTAGTCAAATGTTCTAATAGACATATTTAAAGGAATTTTTTAATAAAGTTTTTTAAACTTTTAAAAATTGTAATAAAATTTTAATAAAATTAATAAAGTGGTTTTATCTTTGGTTTGTTTCCATGTTAAAAGCAAAAGATTTTTGATTTGAGTGAACAAATTAATTGTTGCAGACTATGACAAAAAAAGAAGAACTCGTTCTCGTAGCAAATCTAGGGATCGTCGAAGAAGGTCACGATCAAGGGAAAGAAGAAGATCTAGATCTAAGGATAGAAGACGGGGACCAGGGTCTAGGTAAGTTCTCCTAAGCAGTACCCTCTCGTTCTCATGTGTTTCTTGATTTTACCTGAGGTTATGATTTGATAAGCTTCCTCATATGGCTCAATCAGGAATATTTTCAGATCCTCAATAAGGGCAAAATCCAGAATTTTATTTGGCAGTTGTATCTGGTATACAAAGGGGCTAAATTTTAATTGCTGGTTTTTACTGTAACTGTAAGTAAAGTTTATCAATTTTCTGGTCTTCATTATGAAAAAATTAATTAAGAGAACCAAAAAAAAAAAAAAAAAAAAAAAAAAAAAAAAAAAAAAAAAAAAAAAATCTTGGCTTAAAAACTGTCTTGATAGATCATAGCTTCAGGGAAATTTGCTTTCCCCACCTGATCTTTTTTGATAATTTTTTAGTAAGTTCCTTATTGCTGCAAGTTCTATGGCAACTTTTGATGTTTGATGTTTTTTGTTTAGTGTCCTCTAGTTTTCTTTTTGGAGCCCTTTCTTGACAGAGTACTTCTTTTCTCTTCTTCAAAGTATGATTTTTTAGCCAACACTGTTCTCTTTTGCTATTCTTCTTATTTTCAAAAAAAGTTGAAAAGATGACTTATAATTTTTTTGAAAAATCTTGGACTATTCATATCTATCAAAATTAGGAAATTCTTTTTTTAGTTTCAATTTGATATTTAAAGTATGAAGATACTTAATATTATTAATAAAAGCCATATTGCTGTTGATTTTCAAGCCGTTGTCCTATGTCAACCATGTTTGAGTCTTGGCAAGTTTCCAAAGGAAGCTGGAAATAATTGTTTTGCAATAAAGCTCTGCATAAACAAAACTGGATATTTGATACACATTAATTATATTATATATTATTATTATTGTTATAAAAATATCTTATCACTTTTTTTGCTTAATCAAACGCTTGTGAAAATGAGCTAAAATCTATTGGCCTGTTTTTCTGTCATAGTGGAATAAAAAAAAATTATACAAAAATTCTTGATGATTATATGAAGTCACATATTGCTTACCTGTGTCCTGTTACTGAATAAAATATCTTATTCTGGTTTGACGCGTCTTTTGGGAAATTGTGTACTTTTTAATGAGGATAGATGGCTATAAACAATAATATTTTTTGTTCCATACAAACAGCTTTGCCACCTCAACGGAAATTTGTTTTACTTTTGAGCAAGATTAATGAAGAAAATTTACATCAAGACTTTGTGTGAACTTATGCAATGAACTCTGAAAATAGTCTAATGAATAATCCTGAAGTTTGTTATTTTGTGAATGACCTGAAAAGTTTATTTATTTTTTTTTTGTGAGTAAATATGCTAGTTTTAATTAAATTATTTTAGTAATTATACTGATGATGGTTGCTGTATATGTGATCGAAATATCGATCGCATTTACCTGTTTTTTGTTTTCACTGTCTAAATAAATGGATTTATCCCCGTTTAAAAATTTATTTGTTTGTCATAGAACGACTCTGTGGTCTAAGAAGAGAATCTTAATTTAGGGTGTTAGGCCAAAAATATAAAAGCACAAACACGCCGTTTCCTATTCAGGATCTGTTCTATCGTTTTTATGTCACTTGGTATTTACCACGTGACATGTAGCGATCGTAAATTCTGTTGGTCTGTTGGTCCCAGTTTTGCTAGTTTAGGCACTTCCAGATAAGCTTGGACGATGAAATTTGGCAGGCGTATCAGGTACCAGACAAGGTTAAATGAGAAATAGTCGTTTCCCCGGTTCGACCATCTGGGAAGACTGGGGGAACGGTTAATTCGAAAAAGTTAGAAAAAATGAGGTATTTTTAACTTACGAATGGGTGATCGGGTCTTAATGAAATTTGATATTAGAAGGATATCATATCTCAGAGCTCTTATTTTAAATCCTGAGAGGATCCGGTGACATTGGGGGGAATTGGAGGTGGAAATGTAAGATCTTGGAAAACGCTTAGAGGGATCGGAATGGAAATTTGGTTGGAAAAATACGTAACATGAACAGAACGGATTCGCTCTCTTTGAGAGAGGGTTAGTTCTGAAAAATTGGAAAAAATGAGATATATTTAACTTACAAAGGAGTGATCGAATCTTAATGGAATTTCATTTTTAGAAGGACCTCGTAACTCACATTTCTTATTTAAATCCCGACCCGATCCAGCGTCATTGGGTTGAGTTGGAGGGGAGAGGGTCGTGAATCTTGGAAAACGCCAAGATTGGAGAGATCAAGATGAAACTTGGTGGGAAAAATAAGCACAAGTCCTAGATACGTGATTGACATAATAAGACTGAATACGCTCTCTTTTGGGGAGTTGGAGGGGGTGTTGACTCAGGAAAATTAGAAAAATTGAGTTATTTTTAACATAAGAACGGGTGACTGGTCGTGATGTATTTTTAAATTTGATATTTAGATGGAACTCATGTCTCAGAGCTCTCATTTAAAATCCTGACCGGGTCTGGTGACATTGGGGGGAGAGGAGTTGGAGGGGAAACAGGAAATCTTGGAAAACGCTTACAGTGACTGGATACACTCTCCTTGGGAGAGTTAGGGGCGGAGGTCTAGTGCTTTAGCAAGTTCGGTGCTTCTGGACGTGCAAGGGCTACGAAAACTGGTAGGCGCGTCAGGGACCTGCACAAATTGACTTGATACAGTCGTCTTCCCCGATTCAGCCATCTGGGGGGGGGGCTGAAGAGAGAGGAAAAATTAAAAAAATGAGTTATTTTTAACTTGCGAGTGGGTTACCGGATCTTAATGAATTTTAATAGTTAAAAGGACCTCTTGTCCCAGAGCTCTTATTTTAAATCCCGACCGGCATTAAGCCTCAGATGTTCCTTTTAAATTAATAGGTTGATTCTTAGAATTTTGCTAGAGTTCATGCCATATGTGCTCTTGGCTCTTCCGACCTCGTCACAAGTGCCATACGAGCTCGAGCTCTTAGCTATGACACATGTTAAAATATACAAAAACTTAACTAGGTATGAAATAATCAAATCTAATGATTCTATTTACAAAAGGCATTTCCAGCAGTTTGATAATACCTAGAGGACATTAACATAAATTAACAATTGCTCGAAATTGCTCACAAACCAGACCATCAAGTTAGGCAAGATCAAGAGGACAACTTGAGAAACTTAATTTAACAATTGGTGAAAATGAGCATCCTAAACCATCCAATGTGACAAGACTAATTCAAGAAGCTAAGGCAAAGGGCATTAAAAATATCTTAAGTAATGATAAAAGAAAATGAAAAACAAAAATATGACGTTAGAATACTTGCGAAAAAGACATTACGAGTCAAAAATAAAAGTGAAGATTAAAATATAACGTTGATAGTTAAGGGCAGTGGAAATTACAACGACTCAAAAACAAAAGTAAAAAATAAAGAAATGTGTGGTTAAAAAGTAAGTAGCAGTGGAAATTATAACGATTCAAAAACGAAAGTGAAGAACAAATTATATACGGTTGCTGAAAAATGTCCGAAGTAATGATGAACGAAATTGAAGGACAAAGAAATATGTGGTTAAAAAATAAGCGGCAGCACGAGACAGAAATGAAAGTGAAGAACAAAAAAAGAGTGGTTACAAGACATGCGACAAAGAGGATCAGAACGGATTAAAAATAAAGTGAAGAAGAAAGAAATATATGACAAGAAGATATGTGACATCAGAGATATTTGAAAAAATACTGTGAGACATAAACAACTATATCAAAGGTTACATGAAAATGTGAAAAATCGAGGATGATGTAAATCAACCTGCTGCTTCACCGGAGCAACAGCCTCGGATACGAGACAAGTAACAGTGAAAATAAATATATGGAAGCCTGCCGCATAGCCGTTCCCAGGACAGGTGGCGAAGCCGTCGTTTTAAACTAACCAAAGAAAAAGGTGGAATATCGAGTAGATTTCCACTCCCTGAAATCATTTACACCAGGTGGTGCGTACCAAGCATGGTGGAAGTGTGGAAAGAATGGCAGAAGTGCGAGACTATACCAAGAGTGGTGGATCTGGGAAAACCTGGTAAAAGGACGTGACATTAATCATAGCGAATTTAGAGTGTACATTATACACTTGCTGATTGAAACTAAAGATACAATCACTGTCGCACCACAAAAAATAATCACTTCAAATATACAAGTACATAAAAAAAAACATCACATAAAATACATCAGACGCAAATATTATTCATTCTAAATCAGACCAAAATATTTCTTCAAAACCGCTGTTTTCATATGCTGAGTTCCTGGTAGATTCATCTTCGTCTCCCGTTCCCTTCTGTGTATTTATTTTCTTGTTGCTCACGTCACAGAGACTTGACATTCTTTTTTTCTTCTTTTTTTATTTCTTGAGACGAGTTTGACTCTCTGATTATCATATTCTCTGAGACCGTTGGCTTGAAAATTTCTTAGTTCTTAATTCCTAAATTCCTTCGTTGAATTCCTAAGTTATTTAGTTTGAAAATTCATTCCCTTTGTATTATAGTTAAAAAATAACTATGAATGTGGAAAAATCATTCAAAAATGTGTTTTCTTGCTTGAATCAGGGCGTGGGTTACGTGCATTTTTGTGATGGGCAGCATTGTAATGTCTTAAGGTGGCAATTTCGCGGGCGAAGCTTGGTCCCCTGGTTCTATCAATAAAACTAGTACAATTAACCCAACCAATCGTATTTCTGTATTATTGCAGAATTCTGAAAAACTAGCACTTTACTGAAAACGCAAAATAATACACGATCTTTGTAGAGTTAAAGCATAGTGCTCTAGAATGTTTTTGGCAGCAGGAAAATTTAGAATATTTTGATTTGAATTTGCTCAATAGGGTGAGACTTGTAGATTATCATTTTGTTTACAAATCTGAAGTAAAAATAGTGCTGAAATTATAGACTAGTCCTAAAAATTTGCATCATAGTTTGAAAATATCGATGCTAATGGAAGAAATAACAGTATTTCCAGAATTTATGCCACTTTCAGTTACGAAAGTGAAATCGTAATTTTATTTTTTTGCGAGTTTTCATGGTAGGTCAAAACTGCCTGCCCAGTGGGTGATTATTAATAGTCTTGTAAATTAGTCTCTTATTTTCTGCATCCTGCACAAAGACCGTTCCTGCACAAAGACCGTTTTCGCGCAAAGACCGTTTTGCACAAAAGACCTGGACAAAGACCGTTTTCCATTAAATTCTGTAAACATAGGGAAATACAATGAATTCGATTATTCGGGCTAGTTTTATGTATATTAAAAAAGAGCAAGTTTTTTCAAGTAAAAGTAAGGAGCAACACTAATACTTAAAGCGAACAGAAATTATTACGTGTGTGCAGGGGATTGCCACTCCTCAGCATTTCACTCTTTGCGCTAAAATTTGTTAGTACTTTTATAAAAGCTTCCAATTGTTCTAATTAAACGGCCCTTTCAGAAATCAGAAATCGATCTTAAAGAATTGGGGCAAAATACAAGCTTTAGCTTAAAGAGCGAGGTGTTTGAGGAGGGGGGAACCCCCATCATATATGTTATAATTTCTGTTAGTTTTTAAGTTTTAATGCTGCTCCTTGATGAGCAAAATGAATGTCTAAAAATTCTGTTCCAGCGACTAGGAAAAAGGGAGCGGGAGAAGGAGCCAGGTTGCCATCCAATCTTTTTCGTCACTCAAAAAATGCATTGGAACTTTTAGTTTTCCTTTTACTGAGCCCTCTCACGATATTCTAGGAACACTGGGTTGATACGATCACCCCTGGGAAAATTCTACATTTTTGTAGATAAGAGCTTGAAACATTACAGTAAGCTTTTCTGATGCGTTGAATACTTTTAGGGAGTGTCTCCCCTTTTTTCGATCATCAGGCAAATATTCTCAGGCTCATAGCCTTTATTGGGTAAGACTAAACTTAATGAAACTTATATATTTAAAATGAACATAATAAGCCGATTGTTTTGATATATCTGTTGGTATCTTCCGTTTTTAGAGTTTCTGTTACTATTGAGCAGGGTCGCTCCTTCCTTACAGTTCGTTACCACGAGCTGTTTCATATGCTGTATAGGCTGTGAATTCTAGCATCATTTATATAATTCTAGCTTCAATTACCTAGTTTTCTGCAGGATGTCCTCTTACTAGAAGTTTATATTTTGTTACATCACACTTATGACTCGTAACAGTGTGGTAGGTGTAAAGAGGTCTGCAGGGGTAAAAAAAAAAAAAAAAAAAAAATGCTGAAGTTTGTGTTTTAGGAACCAACTGAAATTACTGTAGAGAACAGTGGTGTGCCCCCTCAATTTTTGGATAAATGATTTTCTTATTTTCTTATTTTTATGGACTTTTAACCTGCTAAAATGTACTTGGAAATCATGACATACCAGGATGGGGGGGGGGGGTCTAACAAAAGATGAATCCTTCTATGAATCGTGCCCCCAACAGTTTAGTTTTCTGCTCAGGATTTTGAAGTTCTTAGCCTATGATTACTATGTAGAAAGTTTTGAGTGTTGCTCTGATCTTTCCATGGTTCTCAAAAAAAGCTTTAGCTCTCTGCAAGTTGCATTGAAATGAAGAATATGTTAATGCGTTTATTCTTATAGGAGTCGAAGCCCTGGAGGCTCTAGGAAGAGAGACTTGCGACGACGAAAGCCATCTTTGTACTGGGATGTACCCCCTCCAGGTTTCGAACACATTACACCTATGCAGTATAAACAAATGCAAGGTTAGAAATTGGTTTCACTGATTTTTTTTTTTTTTAACATGCTTTTTGGAGCTTAATATCTGATGAGCATTGAAATCTCCAACAAATGCCAGTTTTTTATTTATTTATCTTTTTTTTTAAAGTATGCATCTGTGTATGCTACTGAAAATTTGTCGGATTAGAGAATTTAATAACATTATCTTCGAGCAAATTATGTTGTTACTTGTGTTAAAATCACAAATGCTATTAAATTTTGTATGTATGTATGTTTGTTGCCAAATACGCATGAAATATTGACATATGGAGTGAAAAGAGAGAAATCGTTGAAAATTTAATAAGTCTATTTAAACCATATCAATAAAAAAACACATTCACTAAATTTTGAACTCGTATTTATTTATTATGTTTTATGTTTGGTATATCCTATGTAATTTAAGAATGTGATATGGCAAAGGACGAATTTGGATTTTATTCCTCTCAATTTTATATCATGACATACTATTTGGCACATGTATATGGGAAAGATTTGTTTTTCCAGGGGGAGGGGCTGAACTACAGAAATAGTACGGAAAAATCTGATTGAAATATTAATATCAAACAGTTCCTGGTAACGAACTGTTAGTACGGATCGATGTGGCTCAATAGTAACTCAAACTCTAAGAAACAGAGTCTTGATCCATCATAAAAGAGTCAAATTTTGATGCTTATTCAAAATATGTATTTACCAAATTTAATATTACCCTTCAAAAGTTACAAGTGTGAGAAAAATTCTCCCAATTTTTAAGAAAAAAGAGGGAAACATCTCCAAAACATCAAGTGATCATAATGAAAGTCACACCATCGTTTTCAACATATCAGAGAACCCGACTGTCGAGATTTCAAGCTCCTACATGTAGAAATGTGGAGTTTTGTTGTTGTTTTTTTTGCCAGAAGAAAGATCACGGAAGTGTGTTTATGTATTTTTAATTTTTATCCCGGGGTGATCATATCGAACTTGTAATCCTAGAAGACTGGGAGAGGCCTTATTGGATCATACATCAAAAGTTCTAGTGCCCTATATAAGTGACCAAAAATATTAGAGGGCATCTAGCCTCCCTCTTAGCCCCCTTTTTTTCCAAAGTTGCCCGACCGAAGTTTTGAGACAACTATTTCTTTTAGCATAGATGAAATATCCAATAACTACGCCCTCTGGGGTAACTTGACCCCTACAGCCCCTGGGGAAAGGTCTGTAAGCTATGAAGATGACTTTTGACCCCCCTCTCCCACAGTTCTAGGGGGAAGGGCTGTAAGAAATGAACTTTGCCCATTGTTGACATATAGTGATTATTGGGAAGTATTCTGACATTTTTCTGGGGAGGATTTTCTGGCGGGGAAAGGTGGGGTTATATAAAAGCATATTTCCATGAAGGAAATTTTCGTAGGGAAAGGGAATTTTCCATGGAAGGAGAGCCGGATTTCCTGGTATTGTTCAAAAACTATCAGAAATTTAATTACTAAAACAGTTTTTTCAAATGAAAGTAAGGAGCAACATTACTTAAAACGAACAGAAATCATAACGTATATGAGGGAGTTGCCCCTCTTTTTAATAATCCACTCTTTACGCTAACTAAAGGACCCTTTTGTTTCAGTAGTTATTCTTAAATAATTGTTACAAAAGTCAAATTTTAGTGTAATGAGCGAGGTTTTGAGGAGGGGGCAGCCCCCTATATACGTAATATTTTCTGTTTGTGTTAAGTTTTTATGTTGCTCCTTAATTTCAGTCGAAAAACTTATTTTTTATTAAATACATATGCAGGAATAATAGTAACAGACGGGCGAGAAGGCTTACTTTTTTCTAAGCTTCTGTCTTTCTCAGCTATTAACCATAAAGTTTAATAATTAGAATTTGGCACTCAATTCTAGCTTCTGGATAGACTTGGCACTGACTGTGTATTTGCTTGTGCTAATATTAATGGAAAACGAACATGACCTTTGTTATCCAGCTCACAATTAATGCTCTTTAATCCGTTTAAGGATGACGTGGATCTATTTATCATCGTATGGTAGAACTATTTGAATTTCATTTTAATCTGATTATAAGTTGTTTTGATTCTGTTTGCGATCTTTGTCTTGATTTATATGTGGTACGTGTTGAGCAAATTTATTAATATTGTGTTTTTGGACATAAACTTAATTTTGTAATGTATTTCTAATAGATAGTTACTGTCACACAGTTGGTGTGAGATCATTTCAACTCATATATACCTTTGAATATTGGCCAACATTCGTGTTTTAAGCTAGTCATTATAGAATCCTCGGTTTTGTTCGCAGCTTCTTTCTAAAATAAATCCTATGCCCCCCCCCCTTCAAGAAAATTTTAAAGTCGCGGTAAAAAAAGCTGCGCTTTTTTAACCAACCCAAGTAAAGGTTTCAAAGTTTTTAAATAATCTGCTTTTTATTCAGCTGCTGGTCAGATCCCACCCAGTATGATTATGGAGCTACAGCCCCAGGCAGCCCCTGTTCAAGTCGTCGGCTCAACAGTAACTCGTCAAGCGAGACGCCTCTATGTTGGCAATATCCCTTTTGGTGTGTCTGAAGATGAGATGATGGAATTTTTCAACCAGCAGATGCATCTTAGTGGTCTTGCCCAAGCTGCGGGTAATCCCATCCTGGCATGTCAGATTAATCTTGACAAGAATTTCGCTTTCTTAGAGGTAACTATCAATTTTAATTCATTTGACAAACATTAATTTCTTATTTAAAATCAGTTGAATTAAAATCTAGATTAATTAGTTTAATTTAGTTTATACTAATTAAATGTAAATGAATTTGATTAAATTTTCTATTTAATTTTCAAATGTACACGAATTGTTCTATCTCACGTTTTCTCGGAAAACTTACTGTCCCCTCTATTCTGGTTTGCAACCCCCTTCCCTCCTAAGAAAAGTTAGGGAAATAAATTTTTGAATCAAGTGACTAGTTGCACGGTTGAGCAGTTTTGACTTTAGTACCTTTTTTTAAACTGTCCAATTATTTATCTGGGATTTTTAAGCAAAGAATAAATCTTTGCCTCTATAGTGGATACTATCTAGGAATAAGGTTTGATTTTTATTTTGTTAAAAATGGGGGGAAAAAATTCACTGATCTTGTAATGTTGCGAATAGAAAATGTCAATATTTGGACGTTTATCGTCATTCAACGTTTTCAACTTCAGTTCCAATCCGGTAAGACATTGTCAATAAAAAATTTTGTTCTTCAGTGGGTTTATTGATCATCATTGTGAATGAAAATAGCTTGTGGGTCGAATTAAGCGAGAAATTTCAAGGAAGAATATAATGGGGAACTTTTTTTTGTTTCTGTAGTTTTAGAAGAAAAAAATATTACTTTTCCTTGAAGGTGGTTTTATTTATTATTACTTTGGCCTATTCTCTTAAATAAGATAGGAAAATATTTTTATTTATAATCTACCCCTTTCCCCACCCCCTCCCCCATAGGATAATGAACAAGTTTGTTTGTGCAAAGCTGAAACTTTCAGAATTTGATTAAATATTGAAAAATTGCGTTAACAGTGGAAATTACCAGAATGAACGTGAGTCTAATAGAATATAACAAAGTAATGTTCGGCCAACTTGGACAATATTACCATTTTTCAAAAATATTGCCATTTTCTGTATTCGAAAATTTACGAGAGTAAAATATTCCCAGGAGGGAGTTTTGCAAATATTTTAAATTAAAAAATACGACCGTTATTAATACGCTGGTGGAAATTTAATACTGGAAGTGTTCTGTATCTAGGCTGATGTCTTGTCTTTGGCCGATGCGGAATATCGATTGGTTAAAACAAAATTTACACGCATATGACTACTGTGCCCTTTTGGCGTGATAGCAGAACTAAGAACAGCAATGTTTTTTTTGTTTGTTTTTTTTTTTGCGAATAACTTCATGATTTGGTTTAGCATGAAGTCCAAATGGATTTAGACTAAAGTTGGCCATCCAAAAAATTGTTTCGTGCTTAATGCCCAAAATATTTGTCTCTCTTTGATGTTAATTGGTTAGGCGACAGAAGTTATGATTTATTAAGAGATTATCTGTTCTGTTTTATGATTTTGTGCTTTTCAGTTCCGATCTATTGATGAAACGAGTCAAGCTATGGCATTTGACGGTATTAATTTCAAAGGACAAAGTTTAAAAATACGACGTCCTCATGACTACCAACCTTTACCAGGAATAACTGAAAATTCAAACCCGTCTGTCCCTGGTAAGGTTTACTTTTCCATTGATTTATGTTCCTTGTCGTAAGTAAGTTGGTTAAAAAGTCAATTATGTTGGGTGAACGGGATATCTTTAACGCAACAGCAATTTAACTGGGAATAACAAAAGTTCAGGCCTATCTGTCCGTATTAAGGTTTACCTTTCCCTTGATTTGTTTATTGATCGAAAAAAATTACGTATGGTAGGCTTTCAACTTTATTAGAGGAGTCATAATAGCTTTTACCAATTTATTAGAGGGGGATTGTAATGGAAAGCCTCGTGGCCACCGCTATTGTAATGTATTGGCCACCACTGGTGCCACTATCACATCTGGGGCCAACGTTGTGGTTTCGTTAAGTATGGTAATGTGATCGAACGATCAAAATGGCCAAAGTATCGGCCAAGGGTGCCACCACCTGGGTCACCACTAGTATCTCTAGCTATCTCTTTGAAGGGTAAGCAAACCCCCTATCAATATACTAATGAGGCTATTCCTCCCAAACTATTTCCTAC
Source organism: Artemia franciscana (assembly GCF_032884065.1). Classification (NCBI taxonomy): domain Eukaryota; kingdom Metazoa; phylum Arthropoda; class Branchiopoda; order Anostraca; family Artemiidae; genus Artemia; species Artemia franciscana. The sequence goes on from NC_088866.1 coordinate 19,068,600, forward strand.
CCTGCCTGGATTCGGGGAAAATAATCTTACGTGGTTGTAGAAATAACTCACTTGTATTCTTCCAAAGGTCAATTCACAAAAAAAAAAAACAACACATGTATAAGCTTTGAAAACAGACTTCCTAAACGGATTCTCAATACAGACTCTCAAAGCAGACCAAAAACATAATATTTTAACACCTAAAAGAATTTTGACAGTTGGGGGGTGGATCGTTGACAGTTGGGGTGTTACGTGTTACCATCTAATGTATCAAGCTCTTCAATTGAATTTGCCTTACGCATATAATAAGAATCAATGGCCTGATCCAGTAAGACAGAAATAGATTTTAGCTTGAAAGTTTATTTGTTACAAAACTACTAGCTTAGCAACAGACTTTCACATGTAATTGAAAATTGTATTATAGTTAAATCTAAGTAAATTTAGTTACGAACAGGAAAATAGGTCATTTATCTGAAAAAAAAAGAAAGAAAAGGGGGTGGAACTCCAACAGGAGGCAATACAGCCTTTACACTCAGAGTCTTTACATTTGGTAATAGTTTTTTACTTTAGTTTAAACTAAAAATATTTTCTTTCATTTATCATTGGTATATGTTGAACGTGACTACCAGTCTTTACCAGGAATAACGAAAATTCTAACCCGTCCGTTCCTGGTAATGGTTAATTTTGCCTTGATTTAAAATTGTTTGTTTAAAAGACTAATGAGATCCAAAGAGAAATAAATTCAGAAGTCGAAATATCTTAAGCACAACTACCAGACTTTACTGGTAATTTTAGGAAATCGAAACCCTTCTATCCCTAATGAGGATTTTTTATATTCTCTAATATAATATTATTTAGTTGTAAAAACAATTGATAGTTTCCTAGTCTCGGTGGATTGCGATAAAAAGGTTAAAATATCAGGGTAGAGTGCAGAGGACTAATGGAGGCGAAATACTTTTTCTTATTCAAAATAACTACGGATATGACTTTAAAATTGACAGAAATGAAAAACAAGTCAGTTTAAACTAAAGAGCAATGTCAATGCCTCCCGCTCCCCCTTCCTCTATATATATGAAAGTCTATCTTATTTATAATAACGATGCTTTGTTAGTCGCTTAAGTGCTTCAGGTATGAATGCTGTGACACATGTGAAATTCAGGGAAAAATTTATGTCACAGTACTTCTAGAATAGAAAGCTCAATTGGTTGTATTTGATTTGAACAATAATATTTTCTGTTCTTTCTGTATTCTACTCTGTTTTTATATGTTGTGCTCTTTTTTAAGCATATGGAATTTTGGAATTTTCCAAAATTTTCCATTGGAATTTTTAAGCATATTTTTGAAAGCATATGGAATTAAAGAACCTGTAAGAATAGAAACAGAAACAGATAAAAAACAAAGAGAATAAATATTAGTTAAAAAACGATGCTTACCGCTCCCCCTCCCTCTATATATATGTAAGTCTATCTTATTTATAATAACGATGCTTTGTTAGTCGCTTAAGTGCTTCAGGTATGAATGCTGTGACACATGTGAAATTCAGGGAAAATTTATGTCACAGTACTTCTAGAATAGAAAACTCAATTGGTTATATTTGATTTTTAAAAAATCAAATCTTAAATATTTTCTGTTCTTTCTGTATTCTACTCTGTTTTTATATGTTGTGCTCTTTTTTTAGGTGTGGTGAGCACTGTTGTTCCAGATTCGCCCAACAAAGTTTTCGTTGGTGGACTCCCAAATTATCTAAACGAAGATCAGGTAAAATGACTTATTAATTGTTCTAATATAAATTTATGGACTATATCTTGTTTGTCAGATTTATGAAAATTTGTTGACTCAATCTTTGAGTCCATTAGAAAAGCTTATTTAAAGAGGTTTTTGGTTCGTTTTTTTACTCCCTTGAGATCCATTTGATAGGTGTAATGGGTCTTTTTAAGTAAAGAAAAAGATCATTCTTTTTCCATGAGCGACTTTTGTAAGCTATAAAGAAGCTGGATTCAGTTTTCATATTAAAATATGAACTGAAGCATATGGAATTAAAGAACCTGTAAGAATAGAAACAGAAACAGATAAAAACAAAGAGAATAAATATTAGTTAAAAGGAAAACTTTAAAAAAATATAAGAGATAAAGTAATAGAAATTAGCTGTTAGAAAAATACAGAATTCCAAACGTGAAACAATAAAACAACTAGATCTTAAACTGTGACACAAAAGAACTCCTAAACCTACCGAATAAAATTCCTCTGAAATGCTCCAGTGAAAATTTAGATCAGTGGGCAATGTTAGACAGTTGGGGGGAGGGGGGAATGGTTAAGTTGGAGAATTGGTTCTCGCAGGATTTTGAACCTCTGAGAAAATTTCCGAAGTGTGTTAGTGGTAATAAGGTCGTTCGTTTTTGGCCAGCAGCATCAATTTTTCTTGGAGACAACTATACTCTTATAGATAGCTATACCTTCTTAAGCTGTTAGTTGTCAGATGTTTTTAGTTTATTTTTTGCCGATTTTTCACCCACGCTTCTTTTTTTTATTTGGTATCCTTCACTGCTAAAACTAAATAACCATTATTGAGTTTTTCATGAAAAATTCAATTCACGATTTACCTTATCTTAAGATACAAAGACTTGGCTGTTTAAGTTTCCAGTTAACCTTTTCAAGCAATCAAGTTCCATTTTCACTGTCCTTGGTACTTCAAATTAAAATTATAGTCAAGCTAAAATAAAGCAAAACAGAATTAAGGTAAAATAGTCGTAACTAAGCTTATAAAACGGAATATAAAGAATATAATGTTATGTTTTTGGGCAAAAGCTGTGGATGTTCAATTTGCCACTTTTATTTATAGTACTCCTAAAGCAATAACTGTTTAAAAGTTCCTCAACGGTCGTTATTTCGAAAGATTTGGGAACTGACGTCTCTTCGAATGGTATCCTTGTATACCGTAATTTTATCATATATTATATTATTTATCTTAGTACTGCGTATTATATAATTTATCTAATAGTAGATTTTTTTTTAATTTTCCGCTCTTTTGTGTTCATTTATTGCCAGTTAGCTTATTATATGTCTGATGGAATTTTAATACACACCCCGTGTAGCTAGTTTGGGTTCTTTTTTTTTATCTGGCAAGTACCAGTTGCGATGTATGTAAAAGTTTCAAGAAAAACAGTTATATTGCGGTGGTGATTTTTACACACTTTCGCAATCTTTCATTCTAAAAGTTATCCATAATTTCTGCTATATATCTTGAGTCTAGTGCTTTCTCATCTGAAATGTATTGACATTATTGGAGGTTGTTTGAAATACTGTTTCATAAAACAGATTGTCATTCCACTTGCGGATTTCATTAAGTATAATCTTCAATTCTCACTGTTTCAAAGGTAGCCATAATTGGTTAAATGTTCTTTTGTTATAACGTTCATTCGATTATGATGGTAACCATAATAGAAGTAATGCATAGTAGCAAAAAGTCCAATACTCTCCATTGAAGATTTTTGACACATCTAAAACCACACAAGCTAAGCTTCCTTTCATGACCCTCCTTAGCGCACACGTAACGACAGATGTTTCCTACGAAAAACCAAGTACCATCTGAAACTATGGCTCTGACGGTCTATTTAAATCCTGACCAGATCTGGTGACATTGGGGGGAGTTGGAGGGGGAACCAAAAATCTTGGAAAACGCTTAGAGTGGAGAGATCGGGATGAAACTTGGTGGGATAAAAGCAACATAATATGTCCCCTCCTTGTTCAAATTTCGCTCTCTGCATAGGTTGTTTAAAGGAGGGGCTAGGAGTGTTTTCCATCTCTTTCAATGAAGAATACATTAAAAATGCACCAAGGGAGGCAAATTAAAGATTCTCCCATTTGAATCTTCTTTAAAAGAACTCTTGTTTGTACCCTCCCCCATCCTATCAAAATTCATGGTGGTGCTCTACCTCAGCATGTGCGTCTTTTCATACATACATGGCTGTGTATATTTGTAAATTCTAATTCAGTTCACTTTATTTAAAAAAAAAAATAAAAAAATGCGACGGACAGGGCCGATTATTAGTTTTTGTTGTCATATACACACGAAAATCAGTCGACAAGTCAAAATTAACATACACAAATTTATAATATATACAATTAACAACAATAATACGGATTAAACAGTTGAACCGGCTTTAAACAACTTAACAAACGAGGGCACAAAACTTAGCTCATAGCGAGCATGTGACACAATCACAGGTTGAAGTTTCGGTACAGGCGGTGCAACGGACATGAATGGCCTGTTAATGTTGGGGCGGGAGGATATTCCGGTGTATAGGGCTGGACAGGATTTTATTACCAAAGGATAAGGCGAGTTTTAAACGGCGGGACTGAAGGGTTTGAAGTTGAAACTGATTAAGGAGGGATATGTACGGTACTTTTGGTGCTTTTGAGATTGCTAGGAGAGAACGGTATTGCACCCTCTCAAAGCGGTTCGACTGTTCCTCAGTCAGCTTGAAATGCCATACAGGGCAACAGTACTCGAGTGTGGAATGAATAAAATATAAATAGGTGCGTAAGAGGTGTGTGATTCCATGGTGAGCCAACAACTTCAGAGACCTGATGGCCAAATTAGCTTTTTTTTAACATGCCATCAACATGTTTGTTCCATTTGAGATCTGAAGTGATATGAATACCAAGCAGTTTAATTTCGGTCACGTGACTGGTGCTTGGAATAAGTGGGTTAAAAACTGGCGTAAATTTAAAAAAGAAATGGTTAAAATTACAGATTTGTCGAAGTTGACAGTCATTTTGTCCACCTTTGCCTCTATATCATTCATTAGTGAGCCTGCTCTGCTTGGGGTTTTTTTCGACAATATTCAATGAGTGACAGATCGTCGACATGCATCCAGCTTTCATCCAGTGTTGTCCAAATCATTTATCGTGACAAGAAACAAAAGTGGTCCCAAAAGGATACCTTGGGGAACTCCACAAAAAATAAATAGTTGGTTGGAATAAATGGATTTATATTTTGTCCGTTGACATCTACCAGAAAGAAAACAAGCAATTACGCACAAGGAATGAGTGTACACCTAGTCCAAGAAGTTTTTTACAAGAATATTGGGGCAGATTAAATCAAAAAAATTTCTTAGATATATTACAATAAGATTAATCCTGGAATATGGTTCATCGAGTTTTTGTAAAATACTGTCAATTATACGTACTAAGTAATGGAATGAAGACATGTTCGGCATATTTCGAAACTGCCGGGGATCAATTTTCTCCAGAATACGGTCTTTCAGCCATGTTGCAACAAAACTCTCATACTTTGCTGAAAATGGGTGTCATGGTGATCGGTCGGACACCCAAAAAACCATTGGGCACATCTTTTTTGGTATTGGTGTGATGAACCCATTTTTCCAAATTGATGAATACTCACCTGTTTTTGTCGCCTGATTAAAAAGGAGTGTTAGGGGGGCACTAAGATAATCTGGAAATGTTTTGATGAGATCGACGGGAATATCTGCAGGGGTAATGCTTGTTATTTTAAGCCTTTTTAATTAAAAAAACACCTGGGACTCTGATATTAAAGGGAAATCAAAGACTTGGGAGGAGGAGTGGGTACTTCCTCGCTCTGCAAAGGTGGGAGGGATTGCACAATGTTACCCAGATGTTTATTAAGGGAGTTGGCTGATACGACGTCTTCTTCATCAATGCCAAAGTCGACCCCTTTTTCCACCTTGCCTGTCATGATTTTGGTTCGGTTCTATCATTGGCTTGATTTGGACTCGTACAGATGATTAACTTCACGTTCTATACATTTGTTCGCGGGTTTTCGAGTGACCTTTCTTAGTTTGTTTTTCAACCTGTTGGCTTGTTGGTATATTACCATGACGGAAAAGCCATCTCTTTTCCATTAACATTTTCTTAACTTCCTGTGCAATATATTCTCGATCTGACGAGAAACGTTTTGTTGACTTCTCAAGAAAACAGGCCTTGTAATTTTGAAACAAAGTTTCTTGGAAAATAGTAGCTTTTTCATTACTACTTCTAGCATCTTGAAATTTTTCCCATTTCTCGCACCTTAACCATTGGCCAAAAGTCAGAATTCCCTCATCTGCAATTGGTCGACTGATACTTACAGTTGTAGTGTAATCAATCTTAATGGAATTGGTGGGGTTAAGTTCAAGAGAAAAGTGGTAACTTCCTCCAGTCGGAACCCCGGTGGTAGCTATGTTGTAAAATTCCTGCATATTTGTGGAAATCTGACGAGATGCTTCAGGCCGATTCCGGCGTCCAGGTGATTGAGCTTTAATTCATTGGCATCGCCCATCATGAAAGTTCCGCATGATGGTTATTTGCCCAGAACAAAGTCCGAACTGAGTTGCAGCTTTTCCCCGAATGCTTGGCGGTATTCATTCATCTGACCTGGTGAGTAATAATACTCGCAGAGAGCAATACCAGTGAATTTCCGGAGGAGACGTCATGGTTTTAGAATGACCCCCATTATTTCGTCGTATTCAGTTAAGAGGGACATCAAGTCTAGCTGCTCTTAAAATCTCATGGACATAAATAAGAACTCAGCCACCTTTTTCCCCCAGTAGGTGGTCATCAGGTAGCATTTTTATAAATTCATCAAAACCACCTATTTTCTGGAGTTCCGGGTTTTATTGATGAACTTCAGAAACCATAAGGACAGATGCCTTTGTTGCCTGAGATAGACTTTCTTACTCATCCACTTTATCAAAATTTAAACTTTCAGCATTTGCATAAATAAACCTAGGGAAAGAAAAGCTTCAGAATTATAAACTTTACCTTATTGGTTTTTGATGTTCTCGTTGTAGATATTTGTAGGTGGGCGTGGCTGTCATCAGGATTATCCACACCAATAAGGGGCTCAAATCTATTCAGTACTGGAACTGCGGCTGAAACGAGAGAAATTGTGTCCTCGCCAGTGGGGGCTGCGAGAGTGGACAGAAAGGGGGAGTTACGGGGATTTGAAACACTGTCGGGGGCCTCGGGGACGTTATCTTTTGTGGAGGACAGTAAAGTTGATGCTGCTGAGGTAGCAGATCCGGAAGAAACATTCCGACCGACTGAGAAGGTGCAACACAGGCTTGGTTTGTGGTTTGCTGATGTACGGGAGGGATTGTTGGTAAGGGGGGCCACGCAGGTCTGCGAGAGGTGTAATCGTGGTGTGTGTGTGTGTGAATTCTAACCTCCGTCTAGTTAATTTTGATGTCGGGCTCGGATTCATAGAAGCGTTTTCCTGTCGATTTGTATGACTGTAGCTACGTCTTTTTGATATACCGAATACGCATGCGCGAAAACACATTCTTTGTCAGTACATGTTAAAACACAACATAAACCAGCGTGGTCAAGATTATACTCATTATTACTGCATGTTTTCGAAATAAAACGCGGACATATACACAAAAAATCACACTTCTGTGTTTACAGAAACCACTTTCATTAAAATACCGACATACCGTGTTAAATTTGGAAGCCTCTTTCACATTCTTTATACTAGGCTGGTGTTTATTCTTTGGGCTTGGCGGAGGAAGGTCATTCTTATCACATTTCTCACATGAGCTTTTTCTCAGGAAACGGCACTTTTTCCTCTGACTGATAGGCTTCCAGCCTGAATTGTCGGTTGCATCAGTCGCACTAATTGCATGGTTTACTTGCACTTGGTCAGTAGCCTTGTGAACGCTTGCATCAGAAAAAAGATTTCAGCGCAATTCGCAATCGTAGGTAATTGCAACTTGACCTGGGCTCTGCAATGTGGTATTTACCACACTAAAAGTTGCTTCGGCTAGTGGGGGATCATTGCAATCCAGCTTACTATTATTTTGGATTGCGAGGTGTCGGAAACTCCTGAAAGTGGACCAGTCGATGTTTGAGTTTGGGAGTCGACCGCTGTATTAAAGGAAGAAAGTTGTCCGGTGGGGATACTGGCGGTTTTTTACAAGTTAATAATGAGGTATTCGTTGAGTTCAAGGTGATTTTCCAAAGTCTTACTGTGAGATCTTGCATCCGTCCGTATTATGGCAATTTCTGCCTGAGCTGCTGAGAGGTCCTTTTTGAGCGAGCTGGTTGTTCCCTGTAACACTGCGATCTCACTTCTAAATCACTTCGTGAAGTTATCAGTACTTGTTCACGGAGCTGCGCAATTATCGTGTCCTAAGCCTGAATTTCAATCCTCAAAGTGTCAATATCGTTCTTTAGCTTTCCGATTTCGCAGCAGAGTGAGGGTAGCATGTCTTCGTTATCACTGCTGAGCATAATTTGAGAGACGGAGTTGAGTGGGGCAGTGGTTTTGGTGTTGCCTTTTAGACGCTATATGGAAGTGGTCCCAGTGTCACAAGCGGTAGGTCGGTCAATAGCTGTTCCTCGTATATTATGACGAGTAGTCAGAAAGACGTGGTGTCGACTTGGCTGTCGGCTTAGCGAGCTTAGACGTACTTTGTCTGTTCAGTTTGGTCGTACACTCGATGCATAGCCATTGTACTGCGTACTCACTAAGGCTTAATCGTGTGCACCTATTAATACCGTCATGATACCGCCTGCCACAACCTGATTGGCGCTGGACGACGTTCGGCGTTACTAGCGATCGGCATTCGGGGCTGTAATGCTTCTGCTTATTCGACATCACAATTTCCGGTAAAGGGCTTAAACATAGACTCCTTTGGGCAGAATAAGTCCCAAAGGATACTCAATCAGTACAATCGTGGCAATACTGACCCTTCCGTAGTCACCAGGAAAACCAAGGTAAAGCCAATGTGCTCTTGGCTGGTTAACGAAAATTACTATTCGCAACTGTTCGCGTGGTTGAATTTTCCTGCAATCAGCATAGTTCGCTGTGGATGATGAGGAGGTTCAGTGGATAATAGCAAATGGCACAAAAAAAACTCTGACGCCACTGCGTGAAATGATTCTGGTGGGAATAAATGTCCTGAAGATCGTGGAATAAATCTTTCTTGCAACAGTAAAAGATTGTTCAGATTCCTGAATTGTAATTTGTACTCGTTTCTTGTTTATGACAATTTAAACAGCACCTTTGAAATAGGCACCAAATTAGCTAAACAGTGTTGTCGAATAACATCAATTGAAACAGATAGGTATTCTTAAAAGATTTATAACTATATATATATATATATGTTCAGAACCTAGGTCAGTAGATCTGTAGACACATATATTGGTCAATAAAAATATGCCAGGATTATACGTCACTAATCCCTATTGCGAAATTTTTGTTTTCTTCACTACAAGTTACGGAATTATTAATGTCCATACATTATCTGATTTTGATGTTATACTTTGAACTCTGACTTGAAACTGAAAAATTCTGTTTGTCACAACCTTTCAAAAACTATCGGTAACAGTTGTAAGGAAAAGAAAAGAAAATATACACTGTTACACTAATTCTAGACATTAAAACAAAGTAAGAGACGTCTTTTTTAATAGGCATAACCAGAGTGACGGATCATGCAGATACTCAATACTATTGTAGTGATAAACCTCTCATTTCGTTGGTTAACATTTATCTTCGCCCATGTCTTCCTTAATGGAAGGCAAATGAGTGCCTTTTCTTTTATGAACATTTTAATTCCTTATTTTGTTTGTCTAAATTGTTTTTATTAACGAAATCACCTTGCAGCTATTACTTTGAGAGGAAAAGAATGATCTTATTTAGTTTGGACCTTTTTTTTGTTCTTTTTCTTTAAATTTAAGTTTTTACTGCTTTGTTTCCTTTGTACCTTTGCTATTCATAACACTTACCACAAAGAAAATTATCAAAAAGAACCAATAGAATTTGGCCAACATACTAGAAAAACAAAACTACGTCTTAACCAATATTTGAAAATCATAAGGTGCGCAAATCAGCATGTAAATAAAACTCGTATATATAAAAATTGTAGTGGTCAAAGGATGCCGAAAATTCACATCAACTAATCATTCAAGCTAAGTTTGTATGAAGAAATCATCTAATACCATCCACAGGAAAGAGTGCATGTTTTTTTTTATTATGTGAAACAAGAATATTAATAATGGATTTTTTTTTATAGTTTAGACGGCTTCGCTTTATAACTGTTCTGCCATTTTTAAGCTACGCTTGTTTTTATTTCGTATTTCAGGAAACTAAAGGGTCTGTATTTTTCAGGTTCCTAGGTACGAGTGCCTGAACCTCGACCAACACCAGAACAAGGGTTTTCAGCCCAGATGGTTGGGTTGGGTGGGAATGGGTTTCTTTTTCAGCTCTGGGTCTTGAGAATCGAAGGCTGGGGTTTTTCTTTTTCAGCTCTGGATGAATAAAGGTCACTTAGATATCTTCCCTTACCCCAGGGAGGATTTTTTAAGGCCGAATCTATTTTGTTTTAGCTTTATTAGGTTCTGAAACTTGAGCGACTGCTTGATTTAAGAAGGCAAGTTTTGCTTAAATTCAGCTATTCCTAATGATTTTTTTCTGTATTCAGCTTTGTATATTAAAATTCTAATTTTAGGGTTTTAATTCTAAAATTCAAGTTTTATATCTCGTAGTATTTCATTCTTTAAACATTTTTCTATTATTATCTTCTTTTTTTGCAAGAATATGAAGTGATTCAGATTTTAGACCGTTTGAGACAATAATTGCTTATAGCATATATTAAAAAAATACAGTTTGAATTTTGAAAATTTAATTCTAAAATAAACTATTTGCACTTTGTTCAAAACTATGAGATTTATAATTCAAAATCGAAAATTTTAAAAGCTTTAACGTGGGCCGTTTATTTAGTACAGGCTCAGAGCTCTCTGATTCCTACTTGTTTCTCATTCCGAGAAAAAAGAAATTGTTAAGTCAGTGCTATAAAATAATAACTCCTGCTCTATTCCAGTTCTATTCTAGTGCTGATCTAGTGATGAATGGATGGACTAATCTGAATGGGAATTCTCGAATTTTTCACAGTTTCCATGGAAAGAGTGGCTGGAGTATTCGTTAAAAATTGATAGAGATTGTCCACATTTACCATCATGCCAAATCTCAATAGTTATTATTTCAGAAGTTTTTATAATAAAATTTAGGCTTTATTTAATAAATTAGATCAAATTGATAAAATTCAAGATGAGTGGCTTTTTGTAATTTTGGAAATTAGTTGAGTTAGCTAGGTGAATGAAACTTTCAGGAATTTCGGGAGGACAGTTCATATTTCTGTGATGAAATGGGGGAGGCGGGCTAGTAAATCCCATGAGGTACAATTTCAGGTTCACATTCTACAACTTATCGTGAGAGGTTTTTCAGGTCAATATTAAGGTGGGGCAATTCACCGCTAACTTATTTTTATTGTAAGGTGTGTACTTCGACTAAAGAATACTTTGGGCTTGGTGGTCAATTATACAAGTAACCCGTTTTGTACCAGAGGCTTCGTAGGTGTACTTCTTTGTCTCACACATTTGTCAACTCTGCCTAATATGTGTCAATAGGCTGATTGCAATAATTTTTTGTTATTTTTGGCGTTTATTAGCCCATTGAGTGCTTCAAAAGCAATAGCTGTAAGTTGTTTTTTTTCACAGATAGAAATTCCTTGGAATATCTATCTATTAGTGCAAGCTAACAATAATATTGCTTAGTTTCAAAAGTACTATGGGTTTTATTTTTATTTTTGTTGACAGAAGTTCATTGTTATGTTTGAATCATGTTCAGTGGAGCACAATAATTATGTTTCTTCAGTTAGTTATGTCAATTAATTGCAAGCACTGTTGAATCCAGGGTTAATCCTGACTTATAAGGTTTAAAAAGACTTAATGTTCCCTAAATTAAAAAATCCTAATATTGCTTAAAATACTCATTATGTCATTGAAATTGTGCTTTTAAAACCTATAGTGAAAAGAAAGTAGATGGTCAAAGTGAAAGAGTAGAAAGGAACATATAAATTAGATTCTTGATCTGATCCTGTAAGTATCGTAGAGCTAGTTGAAGAATAACAGATTGACAAAGATTATCCTTGTCGGCCAACTGTCTAGGACCAAACAAAAAGCGGGGTGTTCCCGAATGGAATGCGAGGAAATCGCAAGGAAAGATTTAAGGGAAATGAGAATTTTTTGGGACGGCGTAAATAGGGAGGCTTTGGGTAGATTGGGATGGAGGAGTAGCGTGTGTAGATGTGCCGGCCTCGGTGCTGCAATGAGTTGTTAGTAGCAGTATTAGCTAAATCAAACTACTTTCCTCGGTAGCAAAAACCCAATCATCTAGAATTTTATTCATAAATTTTATAGGAAAAAATAATGATATTAGTATAAGTAACTTACGAAATAATAATTAGAGAGATTTGTGACACCGTGAACGATTTGTACAAACTTTCTGAAATTATTCCTGACGCCAAAATTCTCACAGCATTTTCTGTTAATGAGTACAGATAATTGCTAGATTGGTGCCAAATTTAAGTTGAATACATCTAATTTTAGTTCAACTATTAGGTCCGACTGTTCTTTCTAACTCGTTTTCATTTATAGGTTAAAGAACTTTTGATGTCGTTCGGTCAGTTAAAGGCGTTTAACTTGGTGAAGGATTCAGCAACTGGTTTGTCTAAAGGATATGCCTTCTGTGAATATATTGACACTATAATAACAGATCAGGTACAGTTGTTTTTTTTTCCTGTAAACAAGGCCTTATCCAGGCTGTTGTTACTGGGTTCGAACCCTGCCCTCCTCAAAAAGTTTTCTGACTTGTAAAAAAGTAATAAAAAGACATATAAACAAATTTTGTTGCGTTTAGTAATTTTTTCATACCTTCCCACTCCCGAACAAAAATCCTGGCTACTGATGTCACAGATCGTTTAGCATTGCGAAATAGATAAAGTGGACAATGCAACTAAAAAAAAATGCTGTCAAAAGTTGGGGAGATGTAACTGAATTAACGTAATTTACTCATAAAATATGAAGGTCAAAGCAATCGATCTGAGTCAAAATCAAATTTGCTTGTTAAAGTGTGTTACGACAGAGTGTTACTGAGTGTGTCAAGTGTGTTACTGAGGATTTAACTCGGTCCCTGAGGTACTCAATATCCACGAGGCACGGAGAATATCCCAAGTTTCATTTGTTATGAACCCCAAGTTAAAAAAAAAACAACAACATGATTTTAAATAATAGTAAATTTTATTCTAAATAATATAAGATTCATTTTTGAACAACGTATGTCACAATCCCAAAAATGCCGAATATGTACTTCAAAGCCAATAAATAGCAAACAAATTTCAATATATTAGAAATAGTTAAGAGTGTTAAAAAGTATAAACAATAATTCTGAGAAATAAAAGACAGTTTTGTCAGGTGGGTAAAATAAAAAATACTATTTATTAAAATGGATATAAAAAGAGAGCTCAAAAAACAAAACAAACGTTTTGTAATGGGTGTTAAAAAAGGAGGAGGGAGAGTAGATTCACTTCATCTTTAATATATTCAGGTTTTTTATATGATTTCAAAAAGATCCCTGAGAGTGGCAGCCTTGTATGACAGTTTATTTAGTCTCAATTGAAGACATGAGGTGATTTGTGATATTTTTTCAAAGATCAAAAGTGGTTAGGATTTAACACACAAGACTCGTTGATAACGAAAGGAATTTGGTTATTTGTTGTCCACGGATTAAAATTGACATTATTCTCTTAAGTAATATTTCGTGTCAAAACAGCTTGGGACAATAAGCTAATGATTTGTGTTGAGAAGCTGTTGAAACGAAGTGGAAGTTAAACATAGGAAAGTGGATTACCTAAGAAACTTGGACCTAGAAGTTCTCTAAGTTCTGAATTTACATGTTCCCTCTAGGGGACTAGTAGCAAATGATTTTTGTTGGGAGACTGATAAAACCAAGTGAAAGTTAAACTTTGCTTTGACCTTGCTAAACCTTGCATTATCCTGCACCCTAAAATTCTCCTTAAAATGGAAAATCTCTCTCGCTCAGTTAGAGGTAGAAGTTCCCTAATTGCTTTACACAGTCCTTCAAATGGACTCACATTTTTCCTTACACAAAGGGAGGGGGGAGGATTAAAAAGAACAAGGTCAAAAGTTTCAATTGAGCATCCAAAAATAAATAAAAATTGATCATACGATCGGGAAAGCTACCGATGCTAATTTTATGACGAACGTTGGAAGACCCAGCAGGACACCTAGCTTGGCCGTACTTCATTGAGATCATCAATTCTTCAAACTAAATGGCTCCCAACCAGCTTTGGTGGATGGTAACACCAGGTCTGTCACGTATATGGGGAGGGGGGGGATTTTTTTGGTCACTCGTTAGAAAAAGAAGATGGTAAAACTGTTAGTTTGGTGCAGGGGGTCCTCTTGATGTTTTCATAATTGATGCGTCTGTAGTTAATGGGCCCAAGACTACATTTTTTTTTCTATTTTTTTTTTTTTTGTAGCGTTTCCAAACTTTTGAAGAAAGGATTTCATGTAGAACTGTTCTACAGCCCTAAATCCAATTTTGTGGCAAGATATATTGGCTTTTACTGCAGTTTGGCGGAATTATTTTCTCATCAAACGGAAAGTTTGACAGAAGAAAACAAATAATTAAGTTGACTTTAATACAAAGTTGTAGGACTAGGACAACCGTAACAAGTAATATGAAGTCTTGCAATTTTTAAGTGAGGGGTTCCTGATCTAATAGGATGCTCTACCACACCGCAAGTGTTTTTATCCAAAGGTTAAAGTAACTATGTTGTCTTAATTATTCAAACCAATGATTGTTCGGGTTTAACTGGACAAATTATTGAATAGTTGGGTAAAATTTGTGTATACATCTTTTGAAATATTAGACTGGTGCAGATGAAAAAAGAAAACGGGTTTTCTGTTCTTCTGTTTTTTTTTTTTTTTTTTTTTTTTTTTTTTTGTTTCTTTTGGAGAAAAAGGTTTCAATTTTATAGAGACCTTTAAAAATTGTCCCAAAAAAAGAAGGGATAATAAAGAAATAAAGGAAGTATCCAACTTTTAAAGTGGCTTTTAAAGCAACGCTTATGTCCGATCCTAAGAGTAACCATAATTTGCCGCTAGTTATATGAACAAGCAGACAAACTGAGGATTTTATTATAAGGGGACGAGGAAGTGCTCGACAAAGCACGGGATGTGACATATTACATAAAAAGTAGGGAACAAAATTTAAGATCAAGGCCCAAACCTTTTTGTCCTTTCTCCTGGATGAGTCAGCAATAACAGGAGCCCCCACCTAAAGCTAATGAGGTATGAAGAGAAGCTTTTTTAAAATAAATCTTTCTTATGTGTAAAAATAGAAATCTAGCAAACAATTGAATAATAAAATACAAATATGTCCTGGATACTAAGTGAAAATGGTACAGACCTTAAACCCCATTGAATTTTGAATCTGTGTCCGACTATAGAGGAGAATAAAGGGCAAATATTTCGTAGACACCCAAAAATTCATAAGAAAAGACGATGACTTTATTTTGTCCACATAATATTAAACTTCTTATTTGTAGAAAATAAAGACTGCTGAATTCAAACCGATTGCTTACCAAATTAAAAAATTCCGTGTTCTAGTGCCAATTTTGTGAGTTAAATCTAACTGGCATGAATGGAAAATCTTTTATCACTCTTATTGGAATTTTATGGTAATGTCCGACAGTTTTTATGGCACTTGGTATTTACCAAGTGACATATAGCGATCGCAAATTCTGTCTGTCTGTCTGTCCCGGTTTTGTTAGTTTTGGAACTTCCAGATAAGCTAGGACGATGAAATTTGACCGGAAATCTTGTAAAACGCTTAGAGTGGAGAGATCAGGACGAAACTTGGTGTGAAGAATAAGCACAAGTCCAAGATACGTGACTGATATAACCGGACTGGATCCGCGCTCTTTGGGGGAGTTGGGGGGGGTGATATTTCGGAAAAATGAGGAATTTGTAACTTACGAACGGGTGATCAGATCTTAATGAAACTTAATATATAAAAAGATCTTATGTCTCAGGTGCTCCATTTTCAATTTGAATCGGATCCGGGGACATAGGGGGTTGGATGGGGGAAACAGGAATCTTGGAAAACGCTTAGAGTGGAGAGATCGGGATGAAAGTTGATGGGAAGAATAAGTACAAGTTCTAGATACGTGATTAACATAATTGAAACGGATCCGCTCTCTTTGGAGGAGTTGGGAGGATTTCCAGTGCTTTGGTGAGTTCGGTGCTTCTGGACGTGCTAGGACGATGAGAATTGGTTGGCGTACCAGGGACCTACACAAATTGACTTGATAACAGTCTTTTCCCTGATTCGACCATCTGGGGGCTGGATGGAGAGGAGAAAGTGAAAAAATGAGGTATTTTTAACTTACGAATGGGTGATCGGATCTTAGTAAAATTTGATATTTAGAAGGACCTCGTGTCTCAGCTCTTATTTTAAATCCCGACTGTATTCGGCGATATTGGGGGAGCTGGAATGGGAAACTGGAAATCTTGGAAAACGCTTAGAGTGGAGAGACCGGAATGAAATTTGGTGGGAAGAATAAGCACAAGTCTTAGATACGTGATTGACATAACCGGAATAAATCCGTTCTCTTTGGGGAACTTGGAGGGATTTTCAGTGCTTTGGCGAGTTCGATAATCCAGTACCGAGTACAGATTGTCTCTAATAACTCTAGTACCGAGTCTAATTTTAGGTCGTGACCTCGTCACAAGTGCCAAATGAGCTCTTGGCTCTTGTTCAATTTCATTTTTATCAAAATATAGATAGCAGTATACGCAATGCATTTTCCTGTAATATTTGGCGAGAAATTAATGTCGCCATTGATTAGTATTTGAGGATGTGGAATTCTAACCAGGATTCTGCTGAATAAGTTTCAGTCCCCTAGTTGTGTAATTGATAGCCCCCAAATGAAACTAATTGGCGTATCAGCCCAGAGGAGGAATAGGGTCAATAAGAATAAAAAAGTGCGATGAGTTTAACGTCATCTATGTTTGACATTTTTATTTTTATCGGAGTATAGGTAGCAGTATATGTACTGTATATTCCTGCAACTTTTGACGAAAATATAATTTCTTTGAGTGTGTGCCAGAAGACACTGTTCATTAATGGTGAATAGTCTACTTCTATTTGCGTTCCAAAGCACAAAATGACAAATTGTTCATAATGTTTTTGTACTATTTAGGCAGAAAGAACTCAAATGTTAGCCTCTTTGCTTATAATCACTATATAAGAGTTAAATTTGTATTTGAGAGCCATGCTAGGATGAAGGTAATGATGAATACGGAGGAATAGAAAAAGTGTTTTTGAAAGACCATTGAATGGGCAGTCGAAATGCACTTCTTCTATCTTTTTTCTTTCTGATTTTTGTCCAATAAGTGGACAAAAATCAGAAAGAAAATCAGAAAACAAATAAAGCCACATTAACTGGTGGCTTTATTTTTTTTTTTTTTTTTTTCAAATTCACATTATGAAACATGGGGTTATGAGCGAATTGGTGTATTTTGTTTGCTGCAATATCTGTCCCCATTAGAGGGGGTATAGGGGGTGGTACAATTGTTGCAACGTTAATTGCTTAATTTAGAAAGAACATAAAATGGAGTATTTAATGTTTTTTGTATTTGATATCTTTCCTATAAATATTTTTCCTATAAATTTGATATCTTTCCTATAAATGTATAAAATTCTTTATCCTACACTGATTTCAAAAACAATGGCTGCGAAATGTAACAATTTAAAAAAAAAAATCCCGTTCTGAAATTTTTAAATATTACTGTCCTTCTGCGATTCACCTTTTGTTGTATGCAAGCTCCAACTACCACTATTTTGAAAAGCAAAATCCAAGATACTTTATTTTCTCTGTTATTTGAATTTCTTCCCCCTCCAAATTTAAATTTGCAGTCGCATTTCTCTTCTCTCGTACTAAATCTGTTTGTGTTTTCTTAGCATTGTCTGAGAGACACCCCTGTTTTAACATTCTTCAATGAAATTTAAAAAAATCTGCAAATCTTTGCTGGTTTTTGAATCACTGGCTGATTTTGCAACCAGAGCAGGACTTTCAATTCTCTATACTGTAACAAAAACATTTTTGCAAGGCTTAATGCTTGGTAGATTTAAAACTTGCTATTAAGCTTAAGAAAAACAAATCTAACCATAAGTTACGATATTTTTAATCTTCTTTAGTCTTGTTTTAATCTTGTTCTTCTGATCGGGATAAACAAAGGTAATAGGTACTGGTGTAGTTGATCAATTAAATCCTAAAACGAATAAAAATTTGTAAAAAAAATTAAAATCTATAGAAATTTCTATATACAAGATTTTCGTTACTGCTCTCCCACCAAACATAAACCTTCTGAAATTTATTGTGATATTTGTCGACAGGGTTCTCGGTACAAACTTTGAAAAATTAAAACCTATAGAAATTTCTAAATACGAAATTTTCGTTACTGCTCTCCCACCAACCATAAACCTTCTAAAATCTATTGTAATATTTGCGGACAGGGTTCTTGGGACCAACTTTGAGGGTTTACCCGATTTGCACGATCGGAGGAATAACTAGATGTTTTACAGGCTATAGCCGGACTAAATGGAATGCAGCTTGGTGACAAGAAGCTAATTGTCCAACGAGCTTCAGTGGGTGCAAAAGCGACAGCTGCTATGGCTGCACCAGTTGCCATTCAAGTCCCTGGATTATCGATGATGACTGGTCCCGGTCAACCAACTGAGGTAAGTTGCCGATAGAATAGGCCACTAAGTTCTTAGATTACCTTTTATCTTTAGAAAACTAGATACACAAGAAATAACCGTTTTTCGGAGAAAATTTCAGGGGAAGGGATAAAACAGGGGAAAAGGACCCTTAACTTGGTGTTTTATGCGGCAAATATTATAAATTATGTTATGAATCGTAAAACTGGAGAGGGGTTGGGGTAGGAAGCAAAGAAATTTTACCTAGCCTAGATATTTGGCAATTCTAAATTGTGAGATTGAGGTGCAATATCCGACCAAAAATGATTCTGAGCTAAATTGATCTGTTAACTTTTAATGCCATTTAAACCATTTTCTTTCAGATGATAGTGAATTGCTCTAAATTTTCACTTGTATAAATGTAGTAATTTGGGTTTTTTAGTATATTTCAAAAATTTACTACAAACAAAAAAGCTAAGGTAGTTATTCTCTTGTCCTGTAAAACAACTCTAATAATCACACATAGTCCATAGTGTAACAACATTATTCATGCTATCGAAACTCAAAGACTAGAATAAAATGAAAGCAAATAATGCTATATAAAGGAATGCGAACGGGTCTTAACTTTATTGGCAGAATGCACCACGTGAGTGACAGTTCTCAACAATAGCTCAAGTATAAGCTAAATAATAATAATAAGATAGTATTACAAAGCAGAACAATTCTAGCTTAGGAATATCTAAATCATCTTAAATTTCAATATGTATCGTAACTGATTTTTAGTGTCTATTACTTATTGACAGCCTTAGCGACAGCGTGTTATATATTGATTTTGTCACAAATAAACAAGGCCGACAGAAATCAACTCAAACTGACTACTCTTAAATAGACAAGTTCAGTTCACAATTGGGGAGTGATTTTTCTTAACTGTATAATTTGCTCAACTTCTCTCTTCTCAAATTGCAGCTGCTAAAAGCTTGGTTTTGGTTGGAAATCTGGTACTTTTGTAATATACCCTCTACCGCTAAAGAAGTGAAGTAAGGTTAATCCTAATAAAATATACATAACTATCATAAAAATATATCACTTTAGAAGCAAATTTTGGGTATATATTTGCGTATTAGAGGAGGGTGGGGTAGAGTACGGCGAGCGCATGCAAAATGTGTAAGCTACAATTATTCTGATATTATGAAGTATAGGGTGTTTCCTGATTTCACAGTGTCCAAATAATTTGCCCCCGCTCCTCCCCCCTAATGTGTAAATACATAGCCCAAATTATATATTTCTTATCTATTCTGTCACTTTTCTTTTTCTTTTCTCACGTTAAGTTGAAAGAAATTGGTGGAGGGGGAATGAACCCTCAATTCTTATCATCAGGACATCTAACCCCAATCAAATCCCAATAAAGCTTTGCAATTGTTAAGAGCACGTTTCCAACTTGAGCCCTTAGAGTGTGTCCTGTAGCCCAGTGGAGCTGACTTATTCTTAAAGAATTCTCCAAGAAATGTGCATGTAGAATCAAATATTTCGACTCCAAATAAAGAATTAGTTTAATGTGAAAGGCAGCCAACCTCTGTTAAACAAACGAGTAAGTCTCTCACAGAGACCATTTGTCTTGGCTTTACCCTACTTAGGCTGTGTTTCAAGTCTTTCATTACTGCTTCTAGTCCAACACCGGAATAAGGATTAATTCCTTGTAGCCCCTTCTTCTCACCATCTTTCTGATTGCATTTATTCTGTTATTAATTCGTACGATTAGAGGTAATAAATAAAAACCTAAATAAAACTTGATAAAACTCAAATCTTTCTTTCTAGCAAAAAAAGAATTTTTTTTTAATTGCTGTACAGTCTTATATTTGAATCCAAAATTGTTTTCATTATTGATGGCGGCGAGTGGGAAGAAGACCATCCAAGGTCGTATGTAAAATGGCTCTGATCTCCTAATTATATTTGGTTGAAATAAGTGTTCTGCAAAAATATATATGATAGTATTTTATAGGTCCTCTGTTTGATGAACATGGTAGTACCAGAAGAACTTCAGGATGATGAAGAATATGAAGATATTCTTGACGACATTCGAGAAGAATGCTCTAAATATGGTAATGTCAGAAGTGTGGAAATACCCCGCCCCGTTCCAGGCGTGGATCATATCCCAGGAGTTGGAAAGGTATATTTCAGTCATATTTTTGGAAATGTTGTTGTAATTATGAATGTGACACTGTCATCTTAAGTGAACGTTTCATGATTTTCAGACTAGTTATTCAACAAGGAGTTCGAAATTTATAAATAGTGTGCAGAAACTGCAGACTGTTCCATGAAATTTTGTAAAGCTAGAACATGTGGTTAAGGCCCTTACTAATTTATGTTCTTTACCGTTATAGTGCATATTTTTTTAATCCTACTCAAGCTTTTTATCGTGTGTCCATTTTGTCTCTTTATCTTTCTTCCCTTTCCGTTTTCTTTTGTCTATCTTTTGTCGTTCTCCTTGTTTATTTCATGATACCTTTTTTTTGTTCAATATCCTTTTATTGCTCTTTCTTCTGTTGTCACAAATATTGGTCTAGCCGTGAAAATCGTTTGAAATCACTACGTAGAGTAGAGCTAACTACACTAAATAGACCACCAAGCTACTGAGTGGAGTAGCGTAAGTCACTTTGTTTTGACGCTTCTGCAGGTCATCCACACGTAACAAATAAAAAAGGATCTGCAAAATATTTCTTCCTGTATTTATTGGTTTCTAACGCTGCCTGAGGTTGGCATGCTTTGCCCTGCGTTTAAGGCATTTTGAGATCTCTAAATATAATGAAATGATTTAGGATCCAGGATTGAGTTGCGTATCTTCTTTGGACCAAAACTGCTAATTAAATGCCAATACAAATTTTGGAACATTTGTTGATTTGTGTAAACGTGAAATATATTTGCATGTAATGCCAGTTTATCTGCATCTAAAGCAGTAACGCTTTTCTCAGATTGACGCTAAAAAAATATAGAAAAAATGAAGAGACACTGAAACCACAGAAAGGTTATGGGAATACCGTTGTCTAGCTCAAATAAGGGCCGAATGTCTCGAAGGTCAAAGCTCGAAATCTTCATATCCAAAGCTTTTCCTTTCTGGTACTAAAAAGGTATATTGAATACCCAGTTTTTTTGTTTATATATATATATATATATATATATATATATATATATATATATATATATATATATATATATATATATATATATATATATATATATATGTATATATATGTATATATATTAGGATTAAATGAACTCCAGGGAAAGGTAAATAATTGTCCCAAATGGATACACGGCCTATGACTACTTCAGATAGAAATAAATTTTCCTAACGAGGCTAGGATTAGCGATTGCTTTCTGGATAAACTTTCTCTGATACTTTGGAAAGTTTAGTCGAAGCGGTCGAATCAAACTTTCAGTAATAGATCAAATATGAAATTCTAAGTGTACGGAAAATTTTTGTTTCCTAAAGTTCTACTACTTTTTTCTCAGTACAAAGAAGGATTTATCAGGAAAACAAGTTTTACTCGTATTTCGAACAGAATGTGACGATATTGTAGTATGGGTGGAATTGTGCTTCATGTTAATTCAACAATTAATACACGTCTAATTAAGTCAGTTTTCATTCTATTCGTCTTTTCTATTTTAAGTCTCCAAGTTGAAGAACAGTCAGTGAAATTAAGTTCTCCGTGGGGAATTTCCTCTAATTGCCTTTTTTGAGATCACAGCAACGCGCGGCGGGTAAGATAGTGTCCTAATATAAAAAGATAAAGAATTTAAGTTGATTTTGACCGTTTAGCACGGATGTATACAGTGCTCGAAGTTTTACAAGTTAAATTTTTTTTTAATCAAGCCTTACCTTGCGTTGGTTTGCTCAGCTTGCACTGTGCCAGTGTTTCTGGGAACGATACTTTGTATACCCCCCCCCCAAAAAAAAAAAAATGGATTATGACGATATGTTGCGGGTGTATTTTTTTTTTTACTATAAAATAATGCTGGTACTCTTTGCAGAGGACAAGTCGGTAAAAATTGGTACAAATATACCTATTGTACCCTTATGACAAAATTTTTTCTGTCCAGCGTAAAAACAAAAGCAGGGAGACAGATGATAAGACAAATATAGCTACTAAAAAGATGCCAAACAAATTTTTGTATTTTGGCTTTAATGAATAGATTTTTGATTTTGGTGGGTGACACTAGGTGAAACTGGTTGTTTGATGAATTTGAATTCTCTTATCTCTTTATTCTGTTGAACGTATATGTTGCTTCAGGTTGTCAAAATGTGTCTGGATCATCCGGGTTTAATGAAGTATTAATTCTTATTTAGGTCTATGTTGAATTCAGCGCTATTTCTGAAGCTCAGAAGGCACAGCAAGCATTGACTGGAAGGAAATTTGCATCGCGCGTCGTTGTCACTTCCTACTTTGACCCAGATCGCTATCATCGTCGTGACTTTTAGTCTCCTTTGTGTCATGGTCTTTTTAATTTTTTGTATGAATTGTGAAAAAGTAAAAGTATTCCTTCAGCTGAAATTTTTTCTAAGCTTTTTATATAAATGTATATTGTGAAATTTGGAAAAATGAGAAGAAATGCCAAACACTAAATGGCGTTTCCGATTTTTTTTTTCAACTTGGGTACCATTTTCTACTTTTTTAAGTTACCCACGCTCTTTGTAGCTGAACACTAACACAATCAAATAATCTTTTATGTGTCAAATTAAAATTAGGGTAAAAAATATACTTCAGTATTGGAAACTAAACAGCAAAATCCCATCCATACTGTTTCCTTGATGCTTGTATTAAATACCCATGGGATAAAAATAACACGAAACTCAATTGCAATTCTGGAACAAACTTTAATGTGACTAGAACATGTGGTATTAAAAAAAGAAAATGTTGCTCGTTTTCTGTGAAAAAAAGCAACAGCTTCTTTTTCAATTTAAGAGAACTTTCTTTGGGGGGGGGGGGGTGGCTCGTCAATTTGATAGGAAGGAAAGGCGGTTCGCCATCTCCTTTTATATTCTGAAAGATATCTTATATTGTATTGACATTGAAAAAGTCAGATGCATGTCTACTAGTTATCTAAGTTATCTAGCTGCAAAATGGTTATCTAGCAAAATGGATTCTGCATCTAGTTTATACATTGAATATCCATTTTATATTTTAATGTAAGAAATTTCTTGAGTTGTATTTTGTAAGTACCGAACGAGTGACTGCCTCGTATTTCATCCGGGAGTATATTCTATGCTTTAGGACATGTGACAGGAGGATTAAAATCCGACCTGACTGTGTTCGTTTGCAGAGTTTGCGTGTAGTTTCTATTTCGAAGGGTATACGAATTCTTATCTTGCACAAAATCTTGGAAAAAAGATTCAAAGCACCTAGGCAACTCACAATGGAGGAATTAAAAAATAAGGGGTGCACACGACATAGTATATAAAGCGTGTGTATTTAGGAGATTTATGTTAAGAATACAAATTTGTTTGTTTTAATAATTTCAGCAGCTTTCTGTTGGGTTGCTTTAATATGGTGCAGCAAAGAAGGAAATTTTGACATCCAAATAATGTTACAGTTAGTCAGATATTGGTGAATCAGAGAAGCATACAGTGTACGTAAAATTGATCCCGTAAATGTGCGTTTTAATTTACGAATGATCCCCAGAGTTCGCGAAAATTTTGCTCTGATCATCTCAATGTGCCTCTTGAAAGACAGATTTTAATCCAATAAAATCTCACATATCTTTCCTGGGGTCGACATAATGGTCTGTTACAATGTCCTAAGTACATTAAACGATGGATATATCTGTTTCGTCCTTGAAAATATCAGAAAGTGTGGTTTCAATACATTCAGAGCAAGCAAGTTGGCGTCAAACCGCAAGTATATTTTTTCCATGAGAATTCCAAGTTTGGCTCTTAGTGCCAACTCTGTCCGCTCCACGCAGGTGACATTACTATCATCGGCAAAAGCCACTAGAATTTCATTATTATTAGTCTTATTAGCATCCGAGGGATGGAATTTTTTGCTGCAACAGAAACTATACTAAATGCTAGGAACTTCGTTAAAAACAACATTGTAAAGATCATTAATATATATTATTAACAGTGTCGGCCCAAGAACGGAAACTTGTGGCACGCCAAAATCAACATTAGAAGACAATAGAAGATCTGGATCAAAGGAAATTTTCCTTTCATGAAGGTAAGATTCAAACCATATTAAAGCTGATCCTCTTATACCTATATGAGAAAGCTTACCCAGAAGATTACGATGAGTTAAACTTTCGAATGCCTTTTTTACATCAAGAAAAATAGCAGCAGGTTTTTTACCCGATTCAAGGGCACTATCAATGAAATTTAATAAAACTACACAAGCTTGTTCCGTTGTGTGCTTCGAGTGGAAACCAAATTGATGCTTACGCAGGAATTTCTTTGCTTCCAGAAAGCTAAGAAGGTTTTTTTTGCATAGATTTCTCAAAGACCTTTGAGAAAACAGACAGTAGTGAAATCAGTCAATAATTAGATGGATCACTTCTATTACCATCCTTGAAGAGTACTGTCACCCTAGCTGTTCTAATAGATTTAGGAGAAGCATCTTGTTCAAACGACGTACTTACAAGTTTAGTTAAAGGAGCAATTATTGCCGAAAGAACGTGCTTAATAGCTTTTGTTGGGATATAATCAGGTCCAGACGAAGAAGAACCATGTAGTCCAAAAACAATTCTAGCAACTCCAGTTTAAGTTACAGGTTCATGAACGATGGACTTTAGGCAAGAAGGTCCCATATATATTAGATGTTCATCTTTGCTTGCAGTAGGAGATCGTGATGATATTCTCTCTATTGTATTCTCACCAACTGATGCAAAAAAAAGAAGCGAGAAAATGTTTTACTCAAGTTGGATATTTTCATTCAATATTAGCTTAGTATGAAGGTTCGGAATACGGGAAGCTGGTCTAGTCACAGAATTAATAACTTCCCAAGTTGTCCTCATAACTTTCTTGGTTTCGCTAAACTTCGTAGCATAATACGCGGTTTTTTACTATCTAATCAGTGACTTATAAACGTTTTTATATTCTTTAAATTGTTGAAGGTTAGCAGGTGAAGGACAATTCTTATATTTGTTCCATAAGTAATCTTTCCGCTATGAGGATTTTCGAAGACCACTTGTCATCCATGAGTTTAGCGGTCAGTATTTTTTTTTGGTGGCACTCTATGCGGATTTCTAGAACAAGTATCAATAAAAGCTTGTTTAACAATATCATAAAATTTATATCTAATTCTTTACTTTCATTAATAAAGTCCCAGGGCTTCTAAAAGAGTTTAGCTGGTCTGAAATATCATTAATCAAAACAGTGCTTTCATGTGCAACTAGAGAAGAAACTATAATATCTTATGGATAGCGGTCTAATCAGTAACTCTTGTCGGAATCATAATCGTGGGTAAGAGGCCATGCGTCAGCATTGCCGAAAGAAAATCAGCCGGTACTGAGCCTTTATTCTCTATGAGGTTTAAAATCCCCCATAACTATTATTTCACATGTTTGCTGATGCATGGACTTAATTGGGTCATTAAACACTCGAAGAAAAGACAACGAAGAGCCACTTGGTGGTCTATACACCTCCCCCACCATTATCACCTTCCGGGATGAAGGATACATCTCAATGACCAAAGACTGAAAAAAAACCTTCAACTTTTTTGACAAATCTTCACATACCTTATATTTCAAAGTATCTAATATATAAATTGCAGGACCACCTTTGCTCATAGTTATGCGTGGTCGCTTTTCGCAAACATACCCTGAAACTTCAAGAATTATGTCATATTTTTGTGACCAAAGTTTCGCAGAGTCCGAAAATATCTGGATAAGAACAATCCAAAAAACAAAAGTTTCAGTTGACCAAATGGTGACGATAAACCTTGTGTATTGAGGTGCGGAGTCCAAAGTCACAACGTCTGGAAGCTTTTTTTATCCCTAATTTTATACATAGTTTTAACTACACTATCAACCATAGAATTACTATCATTAGGGATTCTTCCCACTGATCTATTTAAAATTTCAACTAAATTCAGGGGGTTCTTTTCAAGTAAATTTAGGTAATTCGATGGAATGCCCTTTATCCCAGGAAGGAGAGTCAAGATCGAAAATACTTACCATATCTGAGGAATCAATGCATGGTGATGTGGAAAGGCGTTGAGCAGAAAACACTAAAGAATAAAAGATATGCCAGGAATTTAAACAGTGATTTTTTTTTTACACTAGATATATTTACAAATGAAAAACAAATACACCATGTACAAGAACTCATTTTCTACTAAGACAGCTAATCCAAATAAAATGTCAACAAAGATCTCTGCAAAGTATGGGTCATTTGAAAAATCACTACGCTATTCGTCGCTTGTGGGAACCTGAGACCACTGATTCGTGTCGTTGTTCTTATACTCGAGAAGGAGTGAAACAGCAGATTGCTTAAGTCGAATAAACTTTAAATAGTCCCATTTTTACAAGTCGCATAATCTTTAAGATTTTTCATCTTTTCCAGAAGCTTCACGCGCAAACTGTTCAATTCAGGTTGAAGGTTGGTACACACTCCAAGTCCAGAATCTTTCAGATTCTTCCCTAACATCATAATAGCTTGAGCGTCGCTATCCGAATCACATGAAAAAAGAACTGTTTTTTCTTTCCTCCTTGGGATACACTAGATAATTTTTCTTTCAGGAGAAACATCCTTGTGATGTTCACGTTTTCAACTAAGCCTAGTTTATCCTTTAGGACTGTGCGTACTTTCAATTCAAGTGATTCATCTTTTTTTTCTTTTGGTAGTCCCTGCAGTAATAGATTGTGTCTGCTTTCCCCAACCTCAAGGTGTAATAGACGCTGAAGCTCGAACTGTTCCTTCTGAAACTCAACAGCCTGGATAAGCTCGTTGATTAAAGAGTCATTTTCAGTGATAATCTTTTCCAAATCAGAAACTTCTTTCGGTAAAGTTGTCTCCATTTTGGAGAACCTCTGCTCCACCTGCTGTTTTAATTCTGATAGCCTTATCAAACATAACTTGCGTGAGAGCCATGACAAATGACAAATAAAGATGCTATAATGCCGTCTTTTTAATTACTTATTTTTTCGTACGAAAATCCAAAAAACGAATATCACTCGTCAGTAACAAATATCCAAAGTCTGTATCACCGCCGGCTAGCTCACACGTCAGAGTGACGTAAGGTTAACTGATTAGATGTTGTGTTAACGAATGCACGAGGCGTACCCAATTCCAAATATCCAAATACGTCTAAAAACTATTTTATGACAATCAAATCAGTTGGATTTAATTCACACGAAAAGTCAATTACGTAACAATCACATCACAAAAAAATATCCTATTGGATTCAAAACTCTTTCTTTACAGTTTAAGACTGAATGAAGACTCCTTCATATACGTTTCAGCGTATATAGTTGATTTGTTTATTCCTCCTTATATTGCTGATTTGTCCTGTATATGTTTTTAGGGTATATAGTTGATTCGTTCATTCCCCCCCCCCCATAGGATTCGCGCAAATCGCGAATTCTTTTGTTTTTATTCGAATTCGCCTCCCCCCCCCCATGGCGATGGCCTTGCCATGGCTGATATCGCCAATGTAAGCTATAGCAGCTTTCCTCATTCATGTGGCAGTGCCCTCCATCTAATCCAAACAAATACTTAGTACTCATGTCACCCTCGGTATCGCTTGGACCAGTCAATTTGTCTAATTACTATACTCTATTTCTCGCAGCAAAGATTTTTGTGAGAAAGACCTAGCTGTCACGGATCTCTACTTTACCAATGACTGACGCTGCAGTCCTGACTGTGGGTGTGTCACTTGAGCAAATCGCCTGCACTTTCAGTGACAAGTTGAACTCGAAATGCCTCGATATTTAAAAAAATGAGTGTTGTCAGTGAATACGATAAAACGTAGATTACCTCCATTATTAAAGCCGTTATGTGAACGGAGCCGACTTTATTTGACTTACATGGAAAGTCAGAGGAGAAAGTCAAGGAGAGACCAAAACAAACTTATTATTTTACTTGATCAGAAATACAAAAGGCATTGAGTCGCACCCTTGCTCAATCTTCCCTGGAAAAATGTCTGCAGGCACCTTTGATTGTGAAAAGCCGGTTGTAATTAAAAATTCGGGCTTAAACAACTCGAAAATAGCTTCCGCCAGAAAAGCTTCTATTTCAACTAAATCATCTCTTACAAAACATTAAAGGGAACATTCATTTCCATATGTAAACAAGGTCAACTTGGTTGAAGATATTTCTAAGAATAAACATCTCAGGACTGATCTCACCTTATTGAGTGCATAAAAAATTCGACCACGGAAAAAGAAGACTGTTACTGAAGTCAAAGGCCAACACATATAAAACCTGCTAAGATAACATATACTAAGATAACTGCTCTAATTAAGATAACGACTAACAACTGCTTCCTAAAATAAACGCAACAAATACTAAGCATAGTACTAATAAATGCCCTTTGACCAGCAAATGAAAGTGATAGTAAACTAATAGTAAGTAAGGCACATGGTTATTGAACAGAAAGAAGTCTTTGGTGCTTTAAAACTGAGCTTAATTGCGCCACTGAAAGTACAATATTGTACAGCAGAACACTAAGCCGCTAACGCTAGCGTTGTCGAAAATTATTGACTCGTACTTTATGACATTTACGACCAATTTGGGTGATTCCAGAGAACCTAATTTTCTTGTGGAGAAAATTGTGATGGCATTGATGCAGTGGTGGTCTTCTAGCCTGTATTTTCTCCGCTTTTTCATTTTTCTCTTTGATTTTTAACATTTTACGCCTAACTCACACGTTTTGGTGGTTTTGATTTTAACATTAATTCAAATAAGCTTAATTATAGCTTATAAAACAACCTGATATTAACAGATTTTTGACTGATTCTTTTCTTTAATTAAATAAAAAAAACAAGTTTTTTTTTAACTACAAGTAAGGAGCGATACTAAAACTTAAAACGAACAAAAATTACAGTAAGAGAAAGAAAGGCAAAAACACCCAAAAACAAATAGAGTCATATAGACAAACACAAAGAAAGACACGGAAACATTCAAACACCCGCTCAGACTCACAGGCATACTGAGAGAAACAAGCAAACAGCCGCTCAAACACACAGGTATAGTGAGAGAGACATGCGAACCGACACGGTACGGAAACATTTACTGAGAGAGAGAGAGAGAGAGAGAGAGAGAGAGAGAGAGAGAGAGAGAGAGAGAGAGAGAGAGAGAGAGAGAGAGAGAGAGAGAGAGAGAGAGACTAAAACACCTACAGACACACAGAGTCACACAATAACACATAAAGACAGACATGGAAACATTCAGACACACGCTCAGACGCACAGACATAGTGTGTGTTTGTCT
The DNA here is from genome assembly GCF_032884065.1 of Artemia franciscana. NCBI lineage: Eukaryota > Metazoa > Arthropoda > Branchiopoda > Anostraca > Artemiidae > Artemia > Artemia franciscana. The sequence continues at coordinate 19,098,584 of NC_088866.1, forward strand.
CTGTCTCTGTGTGTTTGTATGTTTGAATCTGTATGTTTTCGGTGTGTTTCACTCTCTCTCTCCCTTTCACTATACCTGTGCTTCTGAGCGGCTGTTTGCTTTTTTCTCTCAGTATACCTTTGTGTCCGAGAGGGTGTTTGAATGTTTCCATGTCTGTCTTTGTGTGTCTAACCCTTTCTGTTTGTAGGTGTTTTTGTCTCTCTCTCTTTCACTATGCCTGTTTGGCTTAACGACTGTTTGCTTGTCTCTCTCGCTATGCCTGTGTGTCTGAACGGTATAATTGCATGTTTCTGCGTCTGTCTTTGGGTTTTTATGTGTCTGACTCCTGTTTCGGTGTTTTTTTTTATCTCTCTCACTATACCATTGTGCCTGAGCGGGTTTAGCTTGTCTCTCTCACTATGCCTATGTGTTTTAGCGTGTTTTTACATGTTTCCATGCCTGTCTTCGTGTGTTTGTGCATCAGACTTAGTGTGTTTGTATGTGTTTATGTCTCTCTCTCTCTCTCTCTCTCTCTTTTTCTCTCTCTCTCTCTCTCACTCTCTACATTATATCTGTGTGTATGAGCGAGCGGCTGCCTGTCTGTCCTTATCACTATGCCAGTGTGTCTGACCGAATGTTTGCATGATTCCTTGTCTGTCTTTTTGTGTCTGACTCTGTGCTTTTGGTGTCTGCATGTTTTCATGTCTGCGTTTGTGTGTCTGTGTCTAACTCTGTACGTTTGTAGGTGTTTTTGTCTCTCTCTTTCAATATGCCTGTGTGTCGGAGCGGCTGTTTGATTCTCATTATAGATCTTGGCTCATTATAATTATACGAGAAATTCAGTTTTAGCAGGAGTAACTGACAGCCCGATGTCAGACAGCCCGGCATAAAGGCTATTCACAGTAGGATGCAGTGATTACAAATTATTTGACAGCAGAAGAACGCCATCTGTATATGGAAAGTTACTTGTATCAAAAGATGGCACTTTAAGAAAATGCGATATTCTGCGGGCTTCACAGTGGATGGCATTGTTAAATATTGCAGGACTGAACACTGAGCCTTGTTTTGCTTCGTAACGCACAATAATTTGGTTGCTATAAATATTTTCGACGCTGACACGCATGAAAGAGTTTTGATACCATTGCCAAAGGGAGGCACATATAAAAAGGTTTACCCCCCTCTTCTAAAGTGCTAAAATAGCTTTGGATTGTAGGATCGAATCAAATGTTTTATAAATGTCTATTGCACAAACATCTTCATTCGTTCAAACCTTTCTAAAATAGACAAGAAAACTGTATGTTTATTCCCAACACCATGACCCACAGATGATACACTATGCCAATGTATATGAGCAGGTTTTTGTATGTTTCCGTGCCATTCTTTGTGTGTCTGACTCTGCTTGATTGTAGGTGTTTTCTTTCTCCTTCTCTCTCTCTCTCTCTCTCTCTCTCTAACTATGCCAGTGTGTTTTAGCGAGTGTTTACATGTTTCTGCGTCTGTCTTTGTGTGTTTGTGTGTCTGACTGAATGTTTGCATGATTCCTTGTCTGTCTTTTTGTGTCTGACTCTGTGTTTTTGGTGTCTGCATGTTTTCTTGTCTGCGTTTGTGTGTCTGTGTCTAACTCTGTACGTTTGTAGGTGTTTTTGTCTCTCTCTTTCAATATGCCTGTGTGTCGGAGTGGCTGTTTGATTCTCATTATAGATCTTGGCTCATTATAATTGTAATAATAGTAATTTATTTGAATTCTCTATATATACAAAAATGCAAAATATACATAATAAAAACACTTATCATTACAAAAAAACTACACTAACAAAAATAGTCACAAACGATTAAAACGCTCCAACGGAAAATCTACAACAGACTCAGATCGCTCTCAGAATCTGCCTTAAAATATTCATCTTATCCCATATCTCGAAACTCTGTAGCGTTTGAAGATATAACTGTTACGGGATCAAATACTAACACGAAGAAAATACTTACAAAATTTGAAAAATACAGACCGAATTTGTTGACGTTCTGCTGAGGTAAAAAACTTCCACAATGGCACAAGAAAAAGTACATGGAGAGGAAAAAGTGAGTTATAAAGCCAACCAAGCTCTTTTTTTGTCAAATTGACGTTTAACTCTAGAGAAAATTCCATAGGACTTTCTAAATTTCTCTCTCAACATATTTACTCTTAGTGACCTTGTTGCTCAAATCAATGTCCTGAATACAAGTCCAAGGTACTTGAGGGACGCACTGGCAAAAATTGTATCAGGGCCAACCTAAATTTTGGAATCGGAAGGGTGATGACAACCAGAAACGAGAAATTCAGTTTTAGCAGGAGTAACTGACAGCCCGATGTCAGACAGCCTGGCATAAAGGCTATTCACAGCAGCCTGCAGTGATTACGAATTATTTAACAGCAGAAGAATGCCATCTGTATATGGTAAGTTACTTGTATCAAAAGCTGGCACTTTAAGAAAATGCGATATTCTGCGGGCTTCACAGTGGGTGGCATTGTTAAATATTGCAGGACTGAACACCGAGCCTTGTTTTGCTTCGTAACGCACAGAAATTTGGTTGCTATAAATATTTTCGACGCTGACACGTATAAAAGAGTTTTGATACCATTGCCAAAGGGAGGCACATATAAATAGGTTTACCCCACTCCTCTAAAGTGCTAAGATAGCTTTGGATTGTAGGATCGAATCAAATGTTTTATAAATGTCTATTGCACAAACATCTTCATTCGTTCAAACCTTTCTAAAATAGACAAGAAAACAGTATGTTTATTCCCAACACCAAGACCCACAGATGATACACTATGCCAATGTATATGAGCAGGTTCTTGTATGTTTCCGTGCCATTCTTTGTGTGTCTGACTCTGCTTGATTGTAGCTGTTTTCTGTCTCTCCCTCTCTCTCTCTCTCTCTCTCTCTCTCTCTCTCTCTCTCTCTAACTATGCCGCTGTGTTTTAGCGATTGTTTACATGTTCTGCGTCTGTCTTTGTGTGTTTGTGTGTCTGACTCCTTATGTTTGTAGGTGTTCTCTCTCTCTCTCTCTTTCTTCCTCTCTCTCACTATGCGTTTGCGTCTGAGCGGCTGTTCATATTTCTTTCTCATTATGCCTGTGTGTCAAAGTGGCTGTTTGCTTGTCTCTCACTATGGCTTTGCGTCTGAGTGAATATTTACGTGTTCTGTGTCTGTCTTTGGGGGCTTGTGTGTCCGATGCTGTGTGTTTGCAAGTGTTTTTATATCATTCTCTCTTTAACTTTGCATTTGTGTCTGAAAGGCTATTTGCTTGTCCCTCTCGATATGCATGTGTGTTTTAACGGGTGTTTGCATGTTTCCGTGTCTTTCTTTGTGCGTTTGTGTGTTTAAATTTATGCTCTCTGTGTCTGTCACAATGCCTGTTGGTTGCAGTGGCTGTTTGCTTGTCTCTTTCACTATTTTTCTGTGTCTGAGCGGATGTTTTGTAGGTTTCCTCGTCTGTCTTTGTGTGTTTGGGTTTCTGTGTGTTTGTAGGTATTTTTGTATGTATTTTCTATGCCTGTGTGCCTGAGCGGTTGTTTGAATGTTTCCGTGTCTGTTTTTGTGTCTTTGTGTGTCTGACTCTGTTTGCATTTACGTGTTATTTTTTCTCTCTCTCTCTCTCACTATGCCTGTGTGTCTGAGCGGCTGTTGGTATGTTTCCGTGTCTGTCTTTGTGTGTTGGCGTGTCTGAATCTTTGTGTTTATAGGTGTTTTGTCTCTCGCTCTCTCTCTCTCTCTCTCTCTCTCTCTCTCTCTCTCTCTCTCTCTCTCTCTCTCTCTCTCTCTCTCTCTCTCTCTCTCCGTCTCTCTCTAACTATGCGTAAGCATCTTAAAGGCTGCTTGCATGTCTTTCTCACTATGCCTGTGTGTCTGAGTGACTGTTTGCTGGTCCCTTCTTACTATGGCTTTGTGTCTTAGCAATTTTTTGCATGTGTCCGTGTCTGCCTTTGGGTGTTTGTGTGTCTGATTCTGTGTGTTTGTATGTATTTTTGTATCTTTTTCTCTCTCACTATGCCTGTGTGTCTGAACGGCTATTTGCTTGTCCCTCTCGATATGCCTGTGTCGTTTAGCGGGTGTATGCATGTTTCCGTGCGTTTCTTTGTTCGCTTGTGTGTCTGACTCTGTGTGTTTGAAGGTGTTTTTGTCTCTCTCTGTCACAATGCCTGTGTGTCTAAGTGGCTGTTTGCTTGTCTCTATCACTATGCCTGTGTATGTGAGCGAGTATTTCCATGTTTCGTTGTCTGTCTCTGTGTGCTTGTGTTTCCTACTCTCTGTATTTCTATATGTTTTTGTCTGTCTTTTTCCAACTATGCCTGTTTGTCTGAGTGGCTGTTTCCTTGTCCCTCTCATTATGCATGTATGTCTGAGCGGGTGTTCGAATGCTTACGTTTACTTCTTTGCGTTTTTGTGTGTCTCACTCTATGTGCTTTTAGGTGTTTTTGTCTATCTCTCTCACTATGCCTGTTTGTCTGAGTTGCTGTTTTCTTGTCCCTCTCACTATGTATGTATTTCTGAGCGAGTGTTTGAATGTTTACGTGTACTTCTTTGTGTTTTTGTGTGTCTGACTCTGTGTGTTTGTAGTTGTTTTTGTCCCTCTATCTCTAACTATGCCAGTGCGTCTCATTGGCTGTTTGCTTGTATCTCTCACTGTGCCCGCGTGTCTGAGTGGCTGTTTGCAGGTTTCCGTGTTTGTCTTTACGTGTTAGTATGTGTGACTCTTTGTATTTGTAGCTTTTCTTGTCTCTATCTTTCTCAATATTCCTGTGTGTCTAAGCAGCTGTTTGCTTGTCTCTCTCACTATGCCTGTGTATCCAAGCACGAGTTTGCATGTTTCCGTATCAGTCCTTGTGTGTTAGTGTATCTGACTTTGTGTGTTTGTAGGTATTTTTGTCTCTCTGTCACGATGCCTTTGTATCTGAGTGGGTGTTTGCATGTTTCCGTGTCAGTCTTTGTCTCTCTTACTATCCCTGTGTGTCTGGCTGGCTATTTGCTTGTCTCTCTCACTATGCCTCTGTGCATTAGTGGGAATTTGCATGTTTCCGCGTCTGTCTTTGTGTGTTTGTGTTTATGGCTCTCTGTATTTGTAGGTTTTTTGTCTCTTTCTCTCTCAATATGCCTGTGTGTCTGAGCGGCTGTTTGCTAATCTCTGTCTCAATCCATCTGTGCATGAGCGGGTGTTTGCATATTTCTGTGTCTGTCTTTGTACGTTTTTGTGTCTGACTCTATGTGTTTTTATGTATTATCGTCCCTCTCTGTCACAATGTCTGTGTCTCTAAGTGGCTGTTTGCTTGTCCCTTCTCACTATGCCTGTGTGTCTGAGCGCGTGCTCGCATGTTTCCGTGTCTGTCGTTTTGTGTCTCACCGTTAGTGTTTGTAGGTGTTTTGTCTCACTTTCTCTCTTTTACTCTGCGTGTGCGTCTGAGTGGCTGCTTACGTGTCTTTCTCACTATGCCTGTGTGTCAGAGCGGCTGTTTCGTTGTCTCTCTCACTATGGCTTTGTGTCTGAGTGAATATTTGCATGTTTCCTTGTCTGTTTTTGATTGTTTGTTTGTCTGACTCGTCTGAATTGCATCAATTAGATGACAGTTTAAGAAAATGCGATATTCTGCGGCTGTCACAGTGGATGGCATTGTTAAATTTGCGGGATTGAACACTAAGCCTTGTTTTGCTCCACGACGCACAGAAATTCACCTGCTATAAATATTTTCTACGCAGACACGTATAAAAGAGTTTTGATACCATCAAAATTGCTAATCTCTGTCTCTATCCATCTGTGCATGAGCAGGTGTTTGCATATTTCTGTGTCTGTCTTTGTACGTTTTTGTGTCTGACTCTATGTGTTTTTATGTATTTTCGTCCCTCTCTGTCTGTGTCTCTAAGTGGCTGTTTGCTTGTCCCTTCTCAATATGGGTGTTTGCATTTTTGCGTGTCGTTCTTCGTGTGTTTATGTGTCTGACTCTGTGTGTTTGTAGGTGTTTTTGTCTCTCTACCTCTCACAACACATATGTGTCTGCTTGGCGTTTTTTGTCCTTTTCACTATGCTTGTATGTCTGAATGGGTGGATGAATGTCTCGGTGGTTTTGTTTTTGTTTTTGTGTGTCTGACTCTGTGTGCTTTTAGGTGTTTTGTCTCTCTCTATAACTATGCCTGTGTCTCTGAATGGCTGTTTCATTTTCTCTCACTATACCTGTGTGTTTGTTTATCTGAGCGGGTATTTGCATGTTTCCGTGTCTGTCTCTGTGTGTCTCATTCTATGTATTTTTAGGTTTTTCCGTCTCTCTCTATCGAAATATTCCCGTTTTCTCTGATCGGCTGTTTGCTTATCTCTCTCACTATGCTTGTTTATCTGAGGTGGTGTTTGCATGTTTCCGTGTCAGTCTTTTAGCGTCTGCCTCTTTGTGTTTGTAGGTGTTTTGTTTTTCTTGGTCACAATGCCTGTGCATCCGAGCGGGTGATTGTATTTTTCCGTGTTAGTCTTTGTTTGTTTGTATTTCTGACTTTGTGTGTCTGTATGTGTCCTTGTATCTTTCTTTCTCTCTCACTATGCCTTTGTGTCTGAACGGTTATGCGCTTGTTCCTCTCGATATACCTCTGTGTTTGAGCGGCTGTTTGAATGTTTTCGTGTCTTTCTTTGTGTGTTTGAGTGTCTGATTCCATGCGTTTTTAGTTTGTTTTTGTTTCTCTCTCTAACTATGCCTGTGTGTCTGAGTGGCTGTTCGCTTGTCTTTCTCACTATACCTGTGTGTCTGAGTGGGTGTTTGTGTGTTTCCATGTCTCTCTTTGTGTGGTTGTGTGTCTGACTCTTTGTATTTGCAGGTGTTTTGTCTCTCTCACCATGCCTTTGCGTATTAGCGGCTGTTTGCTTGTCTCTCTCACTTTGCCTGTGTGTTTGAGTGGGTGTTTGTAAATTTTTGTGTCTGTGTTTTTATCGCTGACTCCGTGTGATTGTAGGTGTTTTAGTCTGTCTATCTTTAAATATGCTAGTGTGCCATAGGGGCTGTTTGCTTGTCTCCCTCACTATACCTGTGTGTCTGATCGGGTGCGGACATGTTTCCGTGTCTGTCTTTGTGTGTTTATAGGTGTTTTTTCCTTATCTCTCACTGCGCCTGTGCGTTTGAGTGGCTTTTTCTTGTTCAAGGTTCAAGGTTCAAGGTTCTTTTATTATAACCAATATATACAAAATATTAGGTAACTCAAGGCTGAGAGTATAGCTCGAATGCAATTGAGCTACCTTTAAGAAACACTAAATATGCACAAAATTAAAAATAAAAACTTCTCTTAACCAAACTTGACAGAAATAAATAAAAAACAAATCCCGTGCCGTGGGATACCACTTCCATCCTCCGCGCACCATCCTGAGACACAATTAAATTTACAACTTAAAACCAAGTGAGTCATAAGACATCTGGAGGCCTCATGGGCGAACCCCAGAGACCAACCCAATACTAAAAAAAAAAAAAATATAAACATCCCCAAAAAAAAAAAAAAAAAAAAAAATCATATTATTTAGATTTATAACTTTCAATCAGCACTCTTTTCAACTTCCGTCTTATAGCATCTATGCTTATATTAAAATCAATCTCATTTTTCAAACTTTCCCAATGTAGAGGAATCAAATACCTCAGGCAAAAACACGACCTCTCTGTAACTACTTTAGGAGTCCGCAGATTATATTTACCACGGGTTTCAACTTGTGAAGATGAAGGAGAAGAAATAAGACCCATCGATGCAAAATATCTGGGGAGCTTTTCTCGTTCAAGCTTAATCTTAAACATAACACTTAAAAATTGGGTACTTTGCCGAACAGGAAGAATATTATGAAGTGAAAAAAGGGTCTCTGTTGTGGATTTTAAGGGGAACTTTGATGGCGATGGCAGAAAAGGTTTAAGTATACGAACTGCTTTATTTTGTATAATCTGTAGAGGGGTAACATTACTTTTAAAAGTGTTCAAAAAAATAATAGATGCATAATCAAAATGGGATTGCACAAGGGAAAAGTAAATGGATTTAAGAGCGCAATATGGAAGAAGGTTTTTCAGTCTGCACATTATACCAACTCCACGGGCAGACTTTGCTCTAACCTGATTAATTTGCTCTTTCCATGACAAATTCTCATCAAACACAACTCCTAAATATCTTATCAATACAACCCTTTCAATAACAGACTCAGGTTCATTTGCAGAAATGGAAACTGATTCTATATCTGGAAACTTGTGACCCGTCCTGCTGTAAAAAATAAACTTAGTCTTCTTTCTATTCAGAAGTAGTCTATTATCAGAGAGCCAAGTAGACAATCTATCATATGCGGATGTTAAATTGACCACTAGCTCTTCACGAGATTTACCAGAAACGGTTGCTGCAGTGTCGTCAGAAAACTGAGTGTCTATAGAAGAAACTCCAGTAGCTGAGCACAAATCATTAATGTAAACTAGGAAAAGCAGAGGTCCTAATATGGATCCCTGGGGAACACCAACCTTATCTGACTGCTGTAAAGAATCAGATCTAACATCATTATATATAAGTATCTGCTGCCTCCCATAAAGATACGATTCAAGTAACCTAAGGCAATTACCACGAATACCAGCATTCGAAAGCTTATACAAAAGAATTTCATGAGAAATGGAATCAAAAGCTTTCTGTATGTCTAAAAATATAGTTGCAGGCGTTTCTCCACGGTCAAGACAATCATTAATATGTTGGACAATAATAGCCATAGGATGATCACTGCAATGCTCTTTTCTAAATCCAAACTGAAGTTTAGAAATGTAATCAAATTTCTCAAAAAAAAGAATAAATTCTGTTATACAGTGCTCGCTCTACAACCTTCGAAAAAGCAGAGAGTATCGATATAGGACGATAATTAGCAGGAAGCCTCGGGTCATCACCTTTATGTAGGGCCACAATTCTTGCTGATTTAAATGGTGAAGGATAGACACCAGTTACAAATATAAGATTAATAATGGGGCATAAAACCGGTGATATAACTGGGAATATTTCTTTGACCAAATTAGTAGAAGATCCATCAAGGGCTTCAGATATACCGTTCTTCATTTTAGATATGATCTGTTTTAGTTCAATTTCAGTAACCGGGGAAAGGAACATGCTTTTATCAGAGGGAGGGGGCATGTGATCTTTAAATAAATCATTGTTATTATTATTTGGAGAAACATGAGATGCATTAGCTGTTTTTTCACCGATGCTTACAAAATGAGCATTGAGCAAGTTCACTATTTCCTGCTTATCGGAAGAAAAAGTACCATCACCACGTAATATTTCATTCGGAAATGAAGATTTTTGAGACCTTCCCAACAGAGAGTTAATAAGTCTCCAAGTATGTTTTCGATCCCCACGAGCTTCTACAAATGATTTTTCAAAATATCTAGCTTTTGCTTTCCGAATTAACTGTGTCAGGACACTTTTATACTTTTTAAACTCTTCTTTATTTTTAGTAGATGGGAATGACATAGATATTTTAAATAGCTTATTTTTTATTGAAATAGAGTGTAGAAGCCCGCGTGAGATCCATGGTTTTTTAGGGAGTGTATATTTTTTTATTTTAATGCGTCTCAATAGACATGCTTCATCCAAGCACTCACGGAAGTATTTTAAAAACAGAGCCGTAGAAATCTCAGGGCATTCACATTCTAGAATTGCAGTCCATTCATTTAAATACAAAAGGTTCCTCAATTTATCCATTCCTTCTTTATCAATTTTTCGAGTTTGTTTAAATTCCGAAAATTTTGGTCTGTGATTAATAACAACATCCGCAACTACCACAAAATGGTCAGAAACATCTGTAAATATAATATGCGAAAGAGTAACGGGGATAGTAGAAAAAATATTATCAATGAGAGTAGCCGTATCTTCCGTAACCCGGGTCGCATGATGGGTTACGGAAGAGGTTGAGAGTAGGTTGAGAGTAGACCTGCATGATGGTAAAAGTGATTTTGATAGGTTCATGCACAGAAACTCAAGCGATTTTTCATGCAAATGATTAGAAATTCCCGGTCTATTTGTCTGAGCTAACAATAAATTAATATTAAAATCACCCATTACCAGAACTTGCTCAGAATTCAAATTAGTCACATCTTCAATGAAGCATTCATAAATTCGCAAAAACTCTTGTAACGAAGCCGATGGTGATCGATAAACAACAGAAACAAGAACTTTCCTATTATCAATCACATACTCAATGCAAATGCTCTCAAAGGTCATCTCTTGGTCATGCTTAGATAGTTGCTTCTTCACAACAAATAGAATATCATCCCGAACAAAAAGTCCAACTCCGCCACCTTGTCTATTTTCCCTATTATTAGATATAAATTTAAACCCATCACAATTCATGAATTCTGCATTTTCATTACTTAAAAACGTTTCACATAGGCCTAAGATACTTACCCTGTGGTTACAAAGTAACTGCGAAACAAAATCGTGGCTACTAGCCAAACCTCTGCAGTTAAAAAGTGCTGATCTTAAGTTCCCATCAAATACAGGTGTTCCTAAATCCCCTTCAAATAAAAAATCAGTAGCAGGAAGGCTAGCTAAATGATCATCATAAACACCTTTAGCAAAAGGGGAAAAATCATAATAAATATTTTTTAGATCAAGCTGATCATCGAGGCGGCTCCCCAATCCTCCCCCAGACTCCCCACTACTCACGTGCTATATATAAATTTCATCTTTACCTTATGTCCCAGGCAGGCACGACGGAAAAACGGAAATGGCACCGCACCACTAATCAGGCAAATCGGGTAAAAAAAAAAGTGGCAGAGAACAAACAAAAACCTCGAAACCTGATTTTTTTCACTAAACCTACTAACACTAGAAAACTAAAAAAAAGATCATACGCAAAAAACGAGGTTGTAGAACCCAACATGTACACAACACTGTGACAGAAGTGGCAAGAAAATCAATCAAAATGTCTATCACAATACTAATAATAATCACAAAGGGACAGCAATAACTAGTCCATCACTCTTTCCCAGGGTGACGAGGCCGTGGATTTGGATTCAAGCCAAAGCTTCGAGCCCTTCTGTTTAACACATGTAAACTTTGCGGAATCTGATTCACATAAATCATTTGCTTTCGCAAGAAGTTCATTTCGAATAGCGTTTAGCTTGGGGGGAAGATCCGTGCACACACGAATGCCGCTCCCCTTCAATTTACGAACTGAGTTGAGAATCCTCTGAATGTTCTGTTCGTTTACAACCGAGATAAATATAGGTGCCGGACGAGGCCTTCGATTAGTAACGTTAACGGAACCACCAAGCATACGGTAGCACTTCGTAATCTGAATGGGGTCGCTTATCTCCATTGTATCAGATAAAATTTTTTTCACATTTTCTTCAACTGTTTGAGACGGCCGCTCAGTAGGCATGCCATGAATTAACAAATTTAATTTGCGGTCCTTGATGTCACTTTCCAGTACCTGATTCTCCAGTTGATCACACCATAATTTTGATCCTCCAACTCCTTTTCCAGTTGGCCAATTTTTATATCTCGATCGGAGGCATCCTTTTTTAGCGTAGCTATTTCCCCTGTAAGGGACTGAATGGACTTGTTGATGTCTCTTTGAGAACGGATTACGGCATCAAGTTTTTCCGTTAAAATCTTCACTGCTTCATCAAAGTTCTTTTGTGATACTGCCATAATGATTGCAATAAAGCCACTTTCTTATTGATTTAATTCAGCATGTAATCAAACACAGGTAAACAGTAAATCTCCGGGTGAGCCAAAACCGGTTAGTTATTTCACTTTTCAATGCGACATTAAAATCCAGTCAAACCAGTCCAATTATTTTTATCCTTTTTAGACTAAATGGTCTTCACACCACGAAGACGAATGAAAGACTGAAAGACGAATGTCTCTCTCACAATCTCTGTTTATCTCAGCGGAAGTTTGCATTCTAACGTGACTGTCTTTGTGCGTTTGTGTGTCTGACTCTGTGTGTTTGTAGGTGTTTTGTCTCGCGATTTCTCTCTCTATGCCTTTGTATCTGAGTGTCTGTTGCCTTGTCTTTCTTATGCCTTTGTGTCTGAGTGGGTGTTTACTTGTTTCTGTGTCTGTCCTTGTGTATTTCTGTGTCTAGTTCTGTGTGTTTGTAGGTGTTTTTGTCTCTCTCTCACTGTGTCTGTGTTTCTAACTGTTTGTCTGCTTGTCTCTTTTACTATGCCTGTTTGTCTCAGCGGCCTTTTGCATATTTCCGTGTCCGTCCTTGTGTGTTTGTGTCTCTGACTCTTTGTATTTATAGGTGTTTTGCCTCTGTCTCTCTCTCACACCATGCGCTTGTGTCTGAGCGCCTTTTTGCTTGCCTCTCTCGCTAAGCATGTGTGTCTGAGCAAGTATTTGCATATGTTTCAGGCTGTCTTTGTGTGTTTTTATTTCTGACTCTGTGTGTTTGTAGGTGTTTTGTCTCTTTCTCTCTCTCTCACCATGCCTTAGGGTCTGAATGGCTATTTGTTTGTTTCTTGCACTATGCCTCTGTGTCTAACTGACAGTGAGTTATGCCTGTATGTTTGAACGGGTGTTTGCATCTTTGCGTGTCTTTCTTTGCGAATTTATGTCGCTGGCTCTATGGGTTTGTAGGTGTTTTTGTAGGTGTCAGTCTTTTTCTGTTTGTATGCCTGAATCTTTATGCTTGTATCTGTTTCTCTCTCTCTCTCTCTCTCTCTCTCTCTCTCTCTCTCTCTCTCTATGCCTGCGTGTATGACCGGTTGTTTTCTTGTTTCTCTCACTATGCCTTTGGGCCTGAGTGACTGTTTGCCTGTCTTTCTCACAATGCCTTTGTGTCTGATTGGGTTTTTACCTGCTTCCCTGTCTGACTTCGTGTGTTTGTGTGTCTGACTCTGTGTGTTTGTATGTGTTTCTCTCTCTCTCTCTCTCTCTCTCCCTCTCTCTCTCTTTCTCTCTCTCTCTTCCCCTTTCTCTCTCCCCCCTCTCTCTCTCCTTATGAATTTGTGTTATAGCAGCTGTTTGCTTTTCTTTCTCACTGTTTCTATTTGGGTGAACGGCAGTTTGTGTTTGCTTCTCTCTATCTCTCTGTACCTGTTTTCGCGTACATATGTGCCTTACTATGTGTTTGTAACTTTTGTTAGAACCTTGTTAACCTATTTCATATTCCATACCCTCTATGAGCCCGCTAGTAGTATCTATTTCTCTGAAAATTCCTTTTCTTGTATATACGTCTTTTTTATAAACATTCCTAACGTTCGAGTTGCGTGGTACCCTAAAATTAATGAAAGCATAATAAAGTAATGCACAAAATATTTTTATTGATATAACAACATGTAGATTATCATCATAAAAATAGAAAATGAATGCTTTAAATACATTCCAGAAAATATTTCATTATGTTTGCTCTTGACCTAGCACTTATTTAAAAATTCTAAGTCCAAAAAATTCTTAGTCCAAAAAGGGGGGGGCAAAAAGTTTGAAGGAGGGGCATTGGAGCCCTTGGAGGATGGGTCATGGATGACCAAGGGCTGTCGTATCATTTCTAAAATATATACGACTTTATTAATTCCGACTTTATGCACATCCCCAATACTAAGCAATATTGTCAGAAAAGATAAGAAATTGATTCATGTAATTATCATGATTTGGCTATTAAGTATTATAATAACTGGTCATTCCTTTTATTCAGTGATGATCGAATATTTGCTAATAATGCCCTGACTGGAATATGTAGATCATTCACCCAAAAGCGCTGGATACCTCTATGGGCGGCTGGTCATATTTGCAGTACAATCACCCGAATTGGATATAGTCTTTAGCTTTAGTACCCAAATAAGGGTATATCATCTGTATCTATGTCACCACCACTACTCATTCTCTCCTCGTTGAAAATTTCCCTTGAACAGTCTCCTCTGAAAAATCGCATTGCTTTCATTTGAATTTTTTGTTATTTAATTTTTGAATGTTTTTCAGATCTTGCCAGAGATCTGCCTCTTCTGGGGTGTTTTCCCCGAAAAGTCCCCATGGAATCGTCCCCTTGAAAATTTTCTGTATATTTCTCAGTAACAAAACTATATGTAAACAATGTGCAAATTGTATAACTTACAGCCCATCTCCACTGAACACTTTTCCTGTGAAATACCCCCGGAAGTTATTCTCCCCATTGAAAATTCTTCTCGTGGGCATCCTCCTCTCCTGCAAAAAATTCACTACAAAAAATTTCTGAATTTTTCCCAATTACGAATTATACGCAAACAATAGGGACACTGCTATTTCAAAATTTTAATCAGATATCACTGAAGAAAAAAGGGCGGGGGAAGGGGCCTGGTTGCCCTCGAATGATTTTGGCTACTAAAAAGGGCGATAGGCTTTTGATTTTTGTTCAAATTATCCCCTCTCCCAATCTTCTAAGACCATTGGTTAACTATGATTACCCCTTTGAAAAAAAAAGAAAAAAAGACACGCTTCCGTGATTTTTCTTCTAGCAAAACATGTAAAATTCCATATTTTTGTGGAGAAGAGTTTGAAACCTCTACAACAGTGTTCTCTTGTGCGTTTAATCTGATGGTATAATATTCATTAAGATCTCTTGGCTTTTGGGAGTTCCCTCTTTTTTTGAAAATCAGGCAAGTTTTCTCAGGCTTCCAACTTTTGATGAGCACCATTAAACATAGCAATTCTTATGTTTTTGAAATCAGTATGGCAAAGGGTATTATGTACAGGGGTGTTATGGACATAAAACAAATGGTAAGGCATACAGCCAGTCCTGGTGTAGAAACTCGAACTATGGTAAATAGTTGTGACGGTCCCATTGCCTTGATTTCCTAAGCCTAAGTCACGCTTAGGGGTCGATTCTTCTTTCCAGTGGCGGCTTTAGGTTAAAGACAGTGGGGGCACTTGCCCTGAGCGCAGATTTCTTAAGGAGGTAAAATTTCAAATAAATAATCTAATCGTTATAATTATTTTGTAAGTTTTGAAATTTTATTTTTATTGCAAGAAATTAGAACGCAGTTAATAGTTAATAAATTATTAACTAGTTTATAAAATAAATTAGAAAATAATGAAATAATAATAATTAAAATACGTAAAATTTTGAATTCAACTCTAAGAACGGAAAGTTGTAGTCAAACTTCAAGTTGTAGTCTAATGGGATTAGGGTCATGTTACTTTTATGATTGTATTGTTTTCTGGGAATTGGAAGTAGAATTATGTCTAGGAACATTTGGAGGCATTTATAAGGGAATTTTCGATGTGTTTAACTTAGTTCTTTTCTTGTGTTGCTTCGATAAAGTTCATGTCTTGTGTTTGTTACAAACTATTGTATAAAGATCTTGTATAATAAATGCATAGTTTATAGTAAAGAGAAACCCCCCCCCCCACCCTCCACGAGAACCCCTACCCTGAATTATTTAACTAGACTTACCAATACGTTTACCAAAAGTCTACTAAAGTAAACCCTGACATCAGCAGAAGGCTAAAGGTTTAAAAACTATTAAATTAATTATTTTTAACTAAATAATTAAATTATTTCAATAACAAACTAATTAACAATAAAATATTGATTGATTAATAAATTGAATATAATTTCGCTAATAAATGAAAACTTTGTTACAATTTGGCCGGAAAATTTTGTGGGAGGCATCAATCAAAATTTTGCCCCATGCACAAGAGAGGCCACAACTGCCACTGAGTATTGCTAAATGCCACAGGTAGAAAACAAGATGAACCAATTAACAACATGATGAAAATGGTAATTACATGTCTCATTGAGTTTTTTTTTTAAGTTTCTCTAATCATCAGCTCAATTAAGGTGAAATTGGACTGCTCCTTTGTCTAATCCTTATTACAAAGAATACTTTCGTTATCCGCCTTGTTTCAGTTGTCAAATTAAAAGTGGACTGAAACGAATCTTCCTTTCTTTTCATAAACCGTTTCAAATCTTTGTTAATTATAATAACGCTTCATCAATTTATCTTTTGCCTGCGGTACAGCTTTATTAAGAGCGGCTAAACACTGGTATTATCAACACTGTTTAGAATAACGTTCTATGTGACGAACTAAGGTGCTACCTGTGCTTGACCCCGGAAATGGGCGACCCGGAAATGGTTTTCAGTATTAATATTTTATACTAATGAATCCAGTAAAAATGTCTTGTCTATGAAGCTAAAATATTTTTCTTTTCAGAGCTCTGTTTAGATTTAACTGAAGGCATTGTTCAACTACTAGAATTAGTTAAGCAATGGACAAAGAAACATCGTTCACTTTTACCATCCATAGCTTGCAAAACAAGATAAGGGTTTTAAGAGAAAACGGCTTCTTCAAGCAGGCGGTAGCTTTTTTCACTGTTACTGCCAATAACCACAGGACTTGTAAACAGTGTTCTCCAGAAAAAGACTAAACCCAACAAGCTGACACCAATAGAACTCACCCTTTAACCAAAAGAGCACTTCGAAGATAATCTTAGTAAGTTTATTAACAGTGAGACAATTGCCGACGACGAAAAACTGATTTTGCTTCAAAATATCCTTCGACGAGTGGATATTCATAACCCTTATCGAGAAAAACTGCTCAAAGTAAATGTCATTGATCACACTCAAGCTCAAAATTCACCACCACCAAAGCAAGAAATAGATTTGTCTAAAGTCTTAGCAAGTGTTGTAGAATTAGTACCTCAATCGTATCGTGAGCAATGTAACTGACGACTCTTGACCTATATCACTGAATATGAGCATGTTCAAATTGATGATAATGGCCAGAAAACTGAATTTCTGGTTTTCAGCTCTGCGAAACAAGAGGCACCAGCACCAACTATATCCGTCTTCTTCGCTCAAATATTTAGGTCTTCGGTGCGGCCGAGATAAGAAAACTAGAAGAACTCTTTGCCTTGATACCCTTGTGTCTAACCTGCGAGTGAGCTATGCTAAACTAGCCCCGCTGAAGTATTTTTGTAATCGGCAAATTTTGGCGAGGATGTAAAGAGCAGTGGCATTACTACATGTCCTTTACCTTTCCCTGCTTTGGGAATGGTTCACAGAAACAGAGAGACTAAAAGTTAGGTCCGCGTTTTGTAGATATTTGAAGTTTTTGATACGCATACCGCTATTCGAGAGAAACTCGTTTCTTTTGAATAAGTATCAAATTCCAGATCCCCGTGAAGCTGTGGCAGAACAGGAAACTAATGCTAGAAAAGGTGCCCTTGAGTACCTTTATGATTTCCTGCCGTTGCACGTCATATATGAGCTATGAATGTATATAGTGAACGTAATATAATCGTTTAATCTTGAAGTATTGTTTTTCGCCTTTTTCTTTTTCCTTTTTATTTTTTTTCCTTTATACTCCGCCATGTTGTTGTTCTGATGGTGGGCTAAAATAAACTATCTATCTATCTATTTTTAACCTAGTATGGTCTTTCAGCAGTTTTCTGGATTCACTCAGAATTTATTCCTGCATAATAGTCCACGGTAAACTATTCAAGGCCAAGGAACAAACATGACGGACAGGAAACTTTGATTTAGCAGTAACAATTCTAGGACATCCAAACTGACTTGAGATTTTAGTATTACGCTCGTGAAAACTTGAAACCGCTAAGAACCTTGAGAAACAGGTTAGTTAGATACTTAAAAACAAATGGAGCAGTATAAGATTTCAGAGGACCAAAAAGGAGTAATATCTTAATTACATCAAACTTGAACTTTACCGAAAAACTTTTATCGCTACCAGCCACCACTCTCACTACGTTATTTTGCTACGCCCTCACTTAATGCAGATATAACTGTGAATGTAAGTGATCAAAAAGTAATACAGTACACTAGATGTGTGTGCAGAAGAGTGGAATAAGGTGTCTTTAGAATATTCACCGGGAAAATATGTTTAAGTCTTCTTATCATTCGGATGCTACTAACAATCTTAGCAAAAATGTGACGGACATGATTCACAAGTGCTGAGGCACTCACCAAGAACAATCCCAAGATATTTCACTGATCTAATAGTAATTAGGGCTTTTATCATCTGCAGCGCAATAAGGCTGCTTCAGTAAAGAGCGATGTGGGTAAAATATATTTTTTCCACCAGGGCAGTTCGCATAGAAAGATTCGTCAGAGAAACTTCGAAAGGAGGTCATTCAATTAGAAATTGAAAGTTCTAGAGCCCTTTTTCAGAGTCAAAAGTGATTGGAGGGCAACCAGATCCCTTCTGCACCCATTAATCATCATTTTTAGACAGACATTTGGTTCAGCATAGCTCAAAGGCCCAGTAAATATGTCTCTGGGAATGTCAGCCCCCAGCAGCCCTCGGGACAAGGGTTGTAAGTTATGCAATACATTCACTGTTTAAATATAGTATTTGTTATGGCAAAGAGGGAATATTTAACCTTTGGTGTTCAAAAGGACCAAGGGCATTCAGATTAAGCTTTCAAAGAATTTTTCGATGGGCTTTGAACTAAATGGAAACACGACACGTGCATATATGTTGTCAAAAGGGGGTTGCTCAGGAGTGACTAAGGATATTATGTTGGAACTGTCAGAGGATTGATGAGGGGGTGATCAAATGACCAAAAAGGAAATATTCGCACGCTACTACTAATAATGCTGCTACTAGTACTTCTACAGTACTAGGGAAGATTAGAACTACTACGACAAAACTGGGAAAGAAGTTGAAAACGGGGGAATTTTTGCTCTATGTTTTCCAAGTGCATTGTTCAAGAATAGTTCTAGTCACTCATTTGATGGAGCTTAAATCAAATAGTAAACTGTACAAAAAAATACAAGTAAATCCTTTCTTATGCTACAATGAAAGATAGATTAAGATGGCCAGGCCATATTCTACGGATGAAACGTGAGAGACGTACAAAAGATGGTTCTTTTTGGCTATCTATTCGGATTGGGCTAGATAATTTTCTTTAAAAAAATCGAAAAATACAAAATTAATTTTTAAATTCTTTTGCTCTCCTCTGAATTTAGATTGGGTGACAAAATTTTTTTAATTATTGTAGTCGATTTCATGCATCTGTGTGAGTTTATATTGCCGTTAAAACATGTTTCCATTAAAAAAAGTGCATAGCTCATTTCAAATAGCTCCTACTTGCCCTTTCGTAAGCTAGGCTTTATCCAAATGTCAAACATCAAGGTTTGATGTTAAGCTTAGCATCGATGACGCTTTGAAGTTAAATTAATTAAAAACCCCTCGATTTACCGAATTGTTACTAGTTTTTTTTTTATTAGAAGATATCGCCATCTATATATGATCTGTAGCTTGGATTCTATCTAGTGCCCTATTTAAAATAAGCACTGAACAAAATTAAAAACGTTTATGGGTTTCCAGAAAAGAAATCGTCCTTCTTTTAGTGATTATTTGGATTTTTGGGTTTCCGGGAAACTCAACACATGAAGATGCTACCAAAAAGGGTGGTTCATGCCAGATCTCATAAAGCGCTGTCTTGATTGGTCGAGTTTTCCAAATTTCCAACCAAGTTTTTCTAAAAACAGCTAAATCTAGACGTGATCTATGGTTTCCGTTTGTAACCGCTTATTACACACTAATTTAGAGGGGCTTTTAAGAGCTTTCCCCCTGAAACATACAAATTTCCCATCTTCTTGAACACATGAATCTCCAGGAAATAGGTGCCAAACATCGCACCCTTGGCCTTATACTTGAATTCTTAACTGGCCGAAAACAGAAAGTCTTTGCACTCCAAGATACTTCTTGCGGGGCCCCACAAGGTACGAAATTAGTTTGAATAATTTTACTGGCTGTAATTAATTCTCTGCTTAGTTATCAGGACGACCATTACAAGTTTGTCGATGATCTGTCCATAGTGCTTGATTGCCCAGTCGAAAACACCATCATAACAAAGCAGTTTTCAGATCAGTAATTTGATCAGCTAAATACCGAATGCTCAAGTCATGATCTTACCATCAACGTAGCCAATTTGAAGATAATTCATTTCAACCCTCTGAAGCGGAATATAGATTTGCCTCTAGTCTCTTTACCGATTGTGAACGAAATAAAAATCTTAGGAGTAACTTTCACTAGTGACTGTAGTTTCAGTGCCCATATTAATTTAACCGTCCACAAGGCTAATGCAAGCCTTCAGACACTTACCAAAATGAGGTGTTTTGGGTGTCATACTGAAAGTCTTCTCCATGCCTACATGTGTTATGTTCGCCCGTTCTTCGAGTACGCGTGCCCGATGTGGGGTCCATCTGCTCTCCAAACGGCGTACCTATTAAGCGACATAGAGTCCGTCCAGAAAAAGGCAACAAGGATTATACTCCGAAACCGCGATATACCGTATGATCAAGCCCTCGCAAAACTGAATTTATCTCCACTTAAAGTCCGGCTTGAACACCAGATTCTGCAATTTGGAAAATCTGTCCTAGCCAATACCAGCCACCGATCACTACTACGCTACCAGCCCCTCCCAATAGTTGAACTCAGTTACAAAATAAACTTCTACCATCTAAAGTACGAACTAATCGTTACTCTCTCTCTCATCCCCTCTCTCTCTCTCTCTCTCTCTCTCTCTCACTATTGCTTGTGTTTTGTGTATAATTTGTCCATTTTTGTATTGTTTTATTTAAGCCCGATCAATAGTCTCCCCATTTGAAAATAAAATTATGTGTTTCAAAGTTTTGCGCTAATAGCTTTACATCAAATACTAACTCAAAACCCTGTGAATTTGCACAATATACTTTGATTTTGGACAGTCAAGGTTGACAAGAAAAAAAAACAAGAAAAAAAAAACAAGGTTGTTTTTAAACTGAAATTAAGGAGTGACATTTGACAGAAATTATTCCGTATATGAAAGGGGCTGTCCCCTCCTCAACGCCCCGCTCTTTGCACTGAAGTTTTTTATTGATTTAAAAAGTAGGTTTGTAAGAAAGAGTCAAACTTTAGCGTACAGAGCGGAGCACTGAGGAGGGAAAAGCCCCTATAATATAAAGAATGATTTCTGTCTGTTTTAAGGTTTAATGTCAATCCTTACATTTCGTTAAAAAAATGTTTTTTCATTAATTTCTGACTGTTTTTGAACTAATGCAGGTTTTTTTTTTGGTTCACCGTACATGAATAATTAAAACAAAATTTGTATGTTAATTTCATTTTTTGGCTAAATGGCTTTCCCAAAATTCTGAATGGACGATTTTGAGAAAAAGCGGATGGGGGAGGGAGCCTAGTTTCCCTCCAATATTTTTGGTTACTGAAAAAGGCCACCAGAACTTTTAATTTTATTTACGAATGTTTTTATTAGTAATCAAAATGCGTAAGTTACGAATTAACTAACGTAACGAACTTGTATATTCGTCTATTTTTATTATGAATATAAGGGGGTTCGCCCCCTCGTCAATATCTTGTTCTTTACGCTAAAGTTCAAACTTTGTTCCAATTCCTTAGGAACAACCCCTGAATCACAAAGGCCGTTTAATAAGAATAAATAGCTCTTTTGAAATTACTTAAAATACTTTAGAATAATTCACCTTACTTTCAGTTGAGAAAACTTTTTTTCTTTAATTTCTGATTTTTTTTTAAATAATGCTCTAAAATCCAGGGCCCCCTTCATGGAAATTCTCTTCCCCCATGAAAAATTCCTCCATGGAGGGATCAACACACGTAACCTCTTCCCCGCATCCCCTCACTAGATAAAACCCCTGTGAAAACATCTGTATACTTCCCAATAACCAATACAATGTAAGCAATGGGCAAAGTTCACAACTTGCAGCCTTTGCCCTGGGACTGTGGTGGATTAAGTTGTCCACAAAGACATGGTTATTAGATTTTTCGACTATGCTGAACAAAATGGCTATCTCGAAATTTTGGGAAAAATCGAGAGTCGGAGGGGGTCGAGTTGCAGTCCAATTTTTTTCATTTAAAAGGCACTAGAGCTTTTAATTTCCGTTCGAATGAGCCCTTTTGCGAGATTCACTGGTTCGATACGATCACCCCTGGGGAAAAAAAAACAACCACGCATCCGTGATCTTTCTTCTGGCAAAAAAAAATACTAAATTCCACATTTTTGCAGATAGGAGCTTGAAACCTTTATAGTAGAATTCTCTGACACACTGAGTCTGATGGTGTGACTTTCATTAAGAATATATGACTTTTGGGGGGGGGGGGGTTCTCCTTATTTTCAAAAACAAGGCAATATTTTCTCAGGCTCGTAACTTTTGATGGGTAAGACTTAACTTAATGAAACTTGTATATTTAAAAATCGCATATAAAAAATCAATTCTTTTGATGTATCTATTGGTATCGAAATTCCGTTTTTCAGAGTTTCAGTGACTATTGAGCTGGGTCGCTATTTCCTTAAAGTTTGTTACCACGAACGGTTTGAAAAACTAAAACCTTCGTATAGATCAGGGGTCTCCAAACTTTTCAATGTAAGGGCCATATTATATATTTCCCATATTTATGTGGGCCGAAGAGATAAAAAATGAAAGACATAAAAAAACAAAAAACAAATCAGTGCCAGTAATTTAATTTCCCCAAATATTAGAGTATAAACATACAAAAATTAAAACATATCTTGTTGGAAAAAATCAGGGTAAACTAAATAGACCCATGCCTTTAGTTTTATGCGACAAAATTAGTGAGACGAATGATACTGTCATTTTTACTTTAAAATTTCATTAAAATCAGGTTCCAGATTAGATGAGCCAATTGTAAGAATAGACTTCAAATGATCATCAGACAAATTTGCTCGATAGTTAGATTTCACATAATTTATTTTGGAAAATGTTTGTTCGCACAAGTATGTTGTACCAAAAATGAACACAAAACTACAAGCTAACTTTATCAAATTTGGAAACGGATCTGGCTGCAGACATTTATAAAATTCAGTCAGATTTCCTTCTCTATACTTATCTTTCAGTCTGTCATCTGCCTGGAGATCAATAGTTTCCGTTTGAAATAGAGTTGGAAGATTTTCAGCATTGTAGTCAAATGGATTATGAAAGAGCCTGATTTCATTTTCTTTGGCATCACGGTCTGCAAATTGCTCCTGAAACTTCTGTTTCAAATCTGAAATTTTTCACAACATGGAAAATGAGCAAAATTCTTAACTTTCACCTGGCCTTCAAGTAGCGCAAGTTTTGCTCTGAACATGAACAAAGTAGTCCCTGATCAAATTTGTTTTGCCTTGCAATTTCAGATTCAAGCGATTCATATGACCTGTCATATCTGCAAAAAAAATGCCAATTTCCAAATCCATTCACAATCTGATAATATCAACTGATTGGTTGTAATGCACAATACATACCTACCAGTACTAGTATCTGTGATTCACACAATCAAGAGAGGGAAACTGACTCGGGCTTAGCCGCCTGAGCGCCACCAGTCAACCAACCCAGCTCTGAATAATTATGCGATACCACTCGTACGATATTTTTTTTTTCAAGGCCACAACACGGGGAATTGTTTGGCGGGCCAGATAAAATTATGTGGTGGGCCGGATATGGCCCGCGGGCCATAGTTTGGAGACCCCTGGATAGATGAATGCCTAATCCGTCAAAAAAAGGAAAATTAACAGTCGCCTTAACGCGTCACAAACTAACTCATAACTCTTTTATTTTTAATTAAACTAATTATCTTTGGAAAACTTTCAAGTTGTTTTAATAGACAAAATTTTGAACTAAATTATTTAAATTTCACTTACAAGTAATTTACAGAGACAAAACCATAAATTATAACTTTTGTTTGTAATACCGTAATCTGCTACTCAACTTAAAATATTAAAATTTTGAATGCTAAAACCACGCATGTTAATAATTTAACTGACATGTTAATTATCATAACACTCCGAAAGTGAATAAGACCCGATCATAGAAAACTTAAGGCCGTGATTAAGTGAATTTGAAAACATTGAGGTTCAAAATAGTTAGGGTAGGAAGTTGAGTGGCCTTCTGTCTCTTAAGACCATCGATTGTGAAAAACAGGAAAATATATCGAAAAATTGTTGCAATCATTTTACAGGTTATTGTCTTCTGTTCATGATAGTACCGATTTTGTCCTAAAAGCAATATCCTTAATAGAGTACACTTGTGAAAAAGAGCGAGACATTTTCTAGGTTTTCTAAGCAATTAGAGGAAAAAGAGCAAAATCCTAGCAAACATTTTATAGCATCTTCAAGAAGCTACGGCATGACATTAAAAGCGGTATCTTCCGCCAATGAATACTTGAGTACTTTTTAAATGTAAATTTTCGATTTTAACATGAGATTTTCGAATTCCATCAGCTCAGTTAATCACGACCTTAAGTTTAGTGCAACTGAAAAACCAGTTGAATTATTAATCGAATAAACAACCGACTTTAACGATGAACTCAGATCATCTGGCTTCTCAGATGGGGCGGATTAAGGCCGGACTGTATGATTACCGAAAATTAGCTATACAGAAAAGATCTTACTGTCAAACAGTTCGTGGTAACGAACTGAACTTGTTTCAGTTATGTTCTTGTTGATATTGTTTCGAATACATACCGGTTTAGTAGGTGGTCCTAAACTAGACTCAGCAAAATTTAAATAGCAGGGGTTGAAGCTGTCACCTGATTTAATTAATTTTTTTTTTAATCTGAAAGTAAGGAGCGAAACTAAAACTTCAAACGACAGGAATTACTCTGTATATGAAAGTGGCTGCTCCCTCCTCAACGGCCCGCTCTTTACGCTAAAGTTTTTATTTTTTCTCTCAACTATATTTTTTAAGACAGTAAAAAACTTTAGCGCAAAGAGCGGGCCGTTGAGGAGGGAACAGCCCTTTCATATAAGGAGTAATTTCTATTCGTTTTAAGTTTTAATATCCCTCCTTACTTTCAGTTAAAAAACTTGTCTTTATTTATTTAATTTCTGAACATTTAAGAATTAATGCATGTTTTGATTTTGGCTCTCCGCACATGAACAATTAAAACGAAATTTGTATTTTTTTTTTGCTAAATGGCTTTCTCTAAGTTTTGATCGGACGATTTTGTGAAAAAAGGGGTGGGAGAGGAGGCCTAGCTGCCCTCCAATTTCTTCTTTACTTAAAAAGGCAATTAGAACTTTTAACTTTTTACAAACGTTTTTATTAGTAAAAAATATACGTAACTTAAAAATTAACGTACGTAATGAACTTCTATATTCGTGTACTTTTATTACATATATGAGAAGGTTTGTCCCCTTGTTCATACCGAACTTCTATATTCGTGTACTTTTATTACATATATGAGAAGGTTTGTCCCCTTGTTCATACAAATGCCGTAGAATAAATAGTTGAACTTACTAAAAATAATTTAGCACAAAGAGCGAGGTATTTAGGAGGAGATGAACACCTAAAATCCGTAATAATTTCTCTTCGCTTGAAGTTTTGATGCTGCTCCTTACTTTCAGTTGAAAAAAACTTTTTCATATTCATTTTTTCATTTGTTTTTTCTTTTGTTTTAAGTAATGCTAGAAGGTCCTGTGTCCCCTTTATGGAAATTCCTTTTCCCAATGACAAATTCCTCCATTGAAAGATCCTCCCACGTAAGCCCTTCCCCTCAAAACCCCCCAACCAAAAAAATCTCCCTGAAAACATCTGAATACACTTCCCAATAACCATTACTATATGTAAACACTGGTCAAAGTTTGTACCTTGCAGCCCCTCCCCCGGGGACGGTGAGGAAGTTATTCGTCCCCAAAGACATAGTTGTAGGGTTGTTTGACTATGCTAAGCAAAATGGCTATCTCAAAATTTCAATCTGGTGACTGTGAGAAAAAATGAGAGTGGGAGGGAGCCTAGGTGCCCTCAATTTTTTTGTCCACTTAAAAAGGGCACTAGAACTTTTATTTTCCATTGGAATGAGCCCACCCAGGCCATTGTAGGGCCACTCGTTTGATACGATCACCCCTGGGAAAAACAAAAAAGAAAAACAAAAAGAACAACAAATAAACACGCATCCGTCATGTTTTTTTTTAGATAGGAGCTTGAAACTTCTACACTAGGGTTCTCTAATAAGCTGATGCGATGGTATGATTTTTGTTAAGATTCTATGACTCCCAGAGGGTGTTTCCCCCTATTTTCCAAAATAAGGCAAATTTTCTCAGGCTCGTAACTTTTGATTGGTTAGACTAAGTTTTATGAAACTTCTATATTTAAAAGTGGCATAAGAATTTGATTCGTTTGATGTATCTATTAGCATGAAAGTTCCGTTTTTATTGGACTTGGTATTAACCAAGTGACATATAGAGATCGTGAATTCTGTCGGTCTGTCGGTCTTTCTGTCCCGGTTTTGCTACTTTAGGCACTTCCAGGTAAGCTCGGACGATGAAATTTGACAGGCTAATCAGGGACTGGACCAGATTAAATTAGAAATAGTCTTTTTTACGAATTGATCATTTGGGGGAGTGGGGGGTCGGTTAATTCGGAAAAATAGAAAAAATGAAGTATTTTTAACTTACGAACGGGTGATTGGATCTTAATGAAATTTGGTGTTTGTAAGGATATCGTGTGTCAGAGCCCTCATTTTAAATCCCGACCAGATCTAGTGACATTGGGGGGAGTTGGGGGGAACCTAAAATCTTGGGAAACGCTTAGAATGGAGGGATCGGGATGAAACTTGGTGGGAAAAACAAGCAGAAGTCCTAGATACGTGATTGACATAACCGGAACGGATCTGCACTGTTTGGAAGAGTTGGGGGGGGGCTTAATTCTGCAAATTAGAAAAATGAGGTGTTTTTAACCTACGAAAGAGTGATCGGATCTTAATGAAATTTGAAGTTTGGAAGAATATTGTGTTTCAGAGCTCTTATTTTAAATCCCGACTGGATCTGGTGACATTGGGGGGAATTGAGGGGGAACCTAAAATCTCGGAAAACGCTTAGAGTTGAGGGATAGAGTCCTAGATACGTGAGATACGCTATATACATAAAGTACTAGATACGCTTAGAGTCCTAGATACGTGATTAAATTAACCTATGAAGACAAAGAAAGGAAATAAACAATGAAAAGAGAAAAAACAAATAGGTGAAAAAACGACGATTTTATCAGCCAGTAGTAAAATATGAAAAACGAGCAAATATTTCGACAAGGACCTCCGCCAAGTCGTCCTCAGTGCTCAAAAAAAAGAAAACAAAGAAAAAACAACAGCAAAATCTAACCTTTATAAGTGAACTACACGAGAGGAAGAAGGACACTTCCTCTCGTGTCTTTTTTCCTCTCGTGTAGTTCACTTACAAAGGCTAGATTTTACTGTTTTTTTTTTTTTTTTTTTTTAGCACTCAGGACGACTTGACGGCGGTTCTTGTCGAAATATTTGCGTGTTTTTCATATTTTACTACTGGCTGATAAAATCCTTATTTTTTCACCTATTTGTTTTTTCTCTTTTCAATTTTTATTTCCTTTCTTTGTTTTCATACGTCATGCATAGCCAGTATGGTCTCAGAACGTATTGAAATAACCGGAACGGATGCGCTCTCTTTGGGGGAGTTGGGGGAGGAGGGTTAATTCTGAAAAATTAAAAAATTAGGTGTTTTTAACTCACGAAGGAGTGATCGGATCTTAATGAAATTTGATGTTTAGAAGGATTAAATCCCGACCGAATCCGGGTAAGGGGAAGTTGGGGGGCGGAACCTAAATACTTGGAAAACGGTTAGAATGAAGGGATCGGTATGAAACATGGTGGGAAAAATAAACACACGTCCTAGATACAGGATTGATATAGTCAGAACGGATCTGCTTTCTTTGGGGGAGTTGGGGGAGGGTTAATTATAAAAAATTAGAAAAAAATGAGGTATTTTCAACATACGAAAGAGTGATCGTATCTTAATGAAATTTCATATTTAGAAGGACGTCGAAACTCAGATCTCTAATTTTGAATCCCGACCGGATCCAGTATCATTAGGGGGGGGGGGCTGGAAATTTTGAAAAACGCTGTGAAACTTGATGGAAAAAATAAGCTCAAGTCCAAGATAGGTGACTGCCATTACCGGACCGGATCCGCTCTCTTTGGTGGAGTTGGGGGGGGGGGGGATAATTAGGAAAAATTAGAAAAATTGAGGTATTTGTAACATAAGAACGGGTGATCAGATCTTAATGAAATTTGATATATAGAAGAATCTTATGTCTCAGATGCTCCATTTTCAATTCGGATCGAATCCAGGTACATAGTGGGTTGGAGGGGGGGGGGGAAGAAATCTTGGAAACTGGAAATTTTGAAAAACCCTTAGAGTGGAGAGATCGGGATGAAACTTGATGGGAAGAATAAGCAACGAGTTATAGATACGAGATTGACAATAATTGGTACGGATCCGTTCTCTTTGAGGGAGCTGGGGGTTGTTAATTTGGAAAAATCAGAAAAATTGAGGTATTTTTAACTTAGGAACGGGTGACCGGATCTTAATGAAATTTGATATTTAGAAGGAATCCATGTCTAAGAGCTCTTATTTCAAATCCTGACCAGATTTTGTGACATTGGGGGGAGTTGGAGGGGGAAACGCTTATAAATGTCGTAGATACGTGATTGACGTAACCGGACTCGATCCGCTCTCTTTGGGGAAGTTAGGAGGTGAGGTTCAGTGCTTTGGCGAGTTTGGTACTTCTGGACGTGCTAGGATGATGAAAATTGGTAGGCGTGTCAGGGAGCTGCACAAATTGACTTGATAAAGTCGTTTAACGCGATTCGACCATCTGGGTGGCTGAAAGGAAGAGGAAAAATTAGAAAAATTGAGGTATTCTTAATTTACGAGTGGGTGATCGGATTTTAATGAATATTGATATTTAGAAGGACCTCGTGACTCAGAGATCTTATTTTAAATCCCGACCGGCATTAAGCCTCTGATTTTCGTTTTAAAACAATCTTTAGATTCTTAGAATTTTGCTAGAGCTCATATCATATGAGCTCTTGTTTTTTGGCTCTTCCGGCCTCGTCACAAGTGCCATATAAGCTCTTAGCTCTTGTTTAGAGTTTCGTTTACTATTGAGTCGGGTCGCTCCTTACTACACCTTCGTTACCACGATCTGTCTGACAGACAAAGTTGCAAAAAAAGGTAAAAAGCGGACAGATAAGAAGAATTATGATTCATTCTCAGCATTAGCCTGTAGTCAAGCTGAGGGAGGAGTAAATTAAAAAATAGAATTAATTAAAAAAAAACGAGGACAATTAATAAAATATCGACAAGAAAAAATACGCTTATTCAGGGTGAATTATTTGACAATATATATATTATGCAATTTTTTGATTGTTTGTACAGGATTTATCATAGGGAATAGGAAAAATATTCTAATGTGGTTGTATCCCAAAAGAGTAAGGGTCTAAATGTGAAATTTCTGTGGATGGTGAGGGGTATTTCGAACTAAATCGAAGACCATTGTGTGCATCCTGGTTATATGGAAGGAAGAGTAAAATTTTAGAAATAATCATTCAGCGAAAAAAATGTCAAGATAAATTATAAAATATTGAAAATAAGGAATATAGTTATTTTGTGGCAAATTATTTAACAATTTAAAAATTACGCAAGTTTCGATTGTTTACACACAGGATTGATCAGGAGGGGGGATTTTATTGAGAAAGGAGGGGAATTTTTCAACCCAGTTGTGTTCCAAAGAGTAAGGGTGTCAATGTGAAACTTTCGCAAATACCGAGTGGTATTTTTAATTAAATAAATGGACACCTTGTGCAGATGGTTTCTAAGAAAGGTGTGGCTGTAATATTTTAGGAATAGCTGAAGGTTTTAACTTATAACTTTAAGGCCCCATACTGCTGCTACTTTTTCAACGGCTGTGACTTTCATTAATTTGACTACAACTACTTGTGACTGTGACCACTCCCAATTGTGTTGCGAGAGCAACAATTTGGTTTTTTCGTGGTTTTTATGGCACTTGGTATTCACCAAGTGCCATATAGCTGATTGCAAATTCTGTCGATCTGTCTGTCTCTCGTTCTGTCGGTCCCGATTTTGCCAGTTTAGCCACTTTCAGATAAGCTAGGACGATGAAATTTGGCAGGCGTATCAGGGACCACACCAAATTGAATTAGAAATAGTCTTTTCCCCGATTCGACCATCTGGGGGGGAGTGGGGGACGGTTAATTTGGAAAAATTAGAAAAATGATTTATTTTTAACTTACGAACGGCTCACCGGATCTTATTAGAATTTGATATTTAGAAGTATATCGTGTCTCAGAGCTCTTATTTCATATCTCGACTGGATCCGGTGACATTGGAGGGAGTTGGAAGGGTAAGCATAAAATCCTGGAAAATACTTAAGAGTGGAGGTATCGAGATGCAACTTGGTGGTAAAGATAATCACAAGTCCTAGACACGTGATTGACATGACTGGAACGGATACACTCTCTTGGGGGGAGTTGGGGGGGGGGGTTAATTCTGAAAATCAGAAAAATGAGGTACTTTTAACTTTGGAAGGAGTGATCAAATCTTAATGAAATTTCATATTTAGAAGGATCTCGTAACTCAGATGTCTTATTTTAATTCTAATCGAATCCAGTGTCATTGAGGGGAGTTGGGGGAGGGGACTGAACATCTTGGAAAACGCTTAGAGTGGAGAGATCAGGACGAAACTTGGTGGGAAGAATAAGCACCAAGAATAAGTCCAAGATGCGTAACTGACATAAGCGGATAGATCCGCCCTCTTTGGGGTAGTTGGGGGAGGGGGTAATATGGAAAAATTATAAAAAATGAGGTACTTGTAACTTTCGAACAGGTGATCAGAGCTAAATTAAATTTGAATATTAGAAGGATCTTGTGCTTCAGAGCTCTTACTTTAAATCCTGACCAGATCCGATGACATTGGGTGGAGTTGAAGCAGGAAACTGGAAATCTTGGAAAACGTGAAAATTGAGATATCTTTATCTTACAAATTGGTCGTCAGATTTTGATGAAACTTGATATATAGAAAGATCTTATGTCTCAGATGCTCTGTTTTAAATTTGAATTGGATCCGAGTACATAGGGGGCTGGAGGGGGGGAACAGAAATTTTGGAAACCGGAAATCTTGAAAAAGGCCCAGAGTGGAGAGATCGGGATGAAACCTGATGGGAAGAGTAAACACAAGTTCTAGATACGTTATTGACATTATTGGAACGGGTACACTCTCTTTGGAGGAATTGGGGGGATTTCCAGTACTTTGGCGAGTTCGGTGCTTCTGGAATTGCTAGGACGCTGAAAATTGGTAGGCGTGTCAGAGACCCGCAAAAATTGACTTGATAACAGTCCTTTCCCAGATTCGACCATCTGGGGAGCTGGAGGGAAAGGAAAAATGGAAAAAAAATTAGGTGTTCTTAACTTAATAATGGGTGAACGGATCTTAATAAAATTTGATATTTAGAAGGACCTCGTGTCTCAGAGCTCTTATTTTATATCCCGACCGGTATTAAGCCTCTGATTTTGCTTTTAAATCAATCTATTGATTCTTAGAATTTTGTTAGATCTCATGCCATATGAGCTCTTGGCTCTTAGCTCTTCCGACCTCGTCACAATTGCCATATTTGCTCTTAGCTGTCGTTTTATTTTCTAGCACCCCGATTTCAGCTTATTCCTAGAAAGTGGCAAGGGTCTAGTCTCTGCAGTTTTCGCGCAAAGTGTGAACCTTTGGCCGGATTGATGAAAATGACTTTGCATTTTGGAAAGCGTCGTAGACCTTTTGCCTGGGGCCAAAAAAATATTGTTTCTACCCATCTTCGTGATTTCAGCTGAGTTTATCATCCGGTTTTTCGCACTTGGGATTGCGTAGAGAAATACTATCAGATGTGCCTCTTAAACTTTAAAAGTTCTCTCATTGCTAATGTAATTAGAGTTTATTCTTCGCTCCTTTCTAAGTGAATGACGTTAGAAACTAGGCCTACTGCATAAAAGTCTACTTATGAACTAACACAGATAGATTTTTTTACGGATGAGATGATCGAAGCGTACGTCATCCATTTTTCAGTAGAAAAATTCCTTCATGAGATATATCAGTTTGAAAGTTTAAAGAGGTTGAAAACTTCAGAAGTAAGGTTGAAACCATAAATAGGCCGATACCAATTGTGAGACATATAGGGGATTTTTAAGCAACAGTCGGCTGTTAGTTCACAATCCTCTTTGGTGATGAGGGGTTAACAACTTTTGCTAGTTGGTGTAACTATTATTTGTTTCCGGTGCATTTGATGGTAAGACCAATTTGGTTCCAGTGGTAATACATGTAAGAGACTTGTACGTAATAATCGGTTGTTAGGCTACAATCATCTTCAGTGATGAGGGGTAATCGGACCGGAGAAACAAAACCAAAGTGCTGCTCTCACAAAACTTTACTCGGAGAAGCCGAACAAAGGTTGCCGCAACACCTTACGTTGCCCATGTAACGGGGATCTAAATTCCAAAAAAAATTCTAAAAAGGGTTAAATGAATTGTGGTAAAAGAATTTATTTTGGTACACAAAAACTGAACACAGTGAGTGGAAAGAATCAACAAAACCTATGGAATAAAGCGAACAGAAATGAATACGTATAAAAGAGGGGTTGCTCTTCCTTAACACCTCGCTCTTTAGGCTAAATTTTTTAGTACTTGGAAATAAAGCTTCTTATTGTTTTAATTAAGCGAACATAGTGTTTCAGAAGTCGTTCTTAAAGACTTCGGACAGAATTCTAGCTTCAGAATAAAGAGCGGGTGTTGAGGACGAGTAAGCCCCCTCGTATACGGAATAATTTCTGTTCGTTTTAAGTTTTAATGTTACTCCTCACTTTCAGTTGAAAAACTTGTTTTTTTTTTTATTTAACTTCTGATCGTTTTTTAAATAATGAGGAAATCTGGCTACATCTTCGCGGCAAAATACCTGCTCCCCACGGATTTATTCTCTAGACAATTCACTCGTGGCGAAATTCCACCCCGGACAATTACCCGTAACATATCCACGCGTAAAATTGAGTCGGCAAAGAGGAATCAAGACAATTGTATAGGAATTCTGACAAATTCCCCCAGTGTAAAAATTTTACTCCTGGAAACTTCCCTCCTCATGGAAAATTATCCCTGCAGAAACTACCACTAGCAGAAAATATGCCCCCCCCCAACCAAAAAATATTTACATACTTCCCAATAACAAATACTATACGTGAACAACGGGCAAGTTTTGTAACTTAAAAGCCTTTTCCCATGGACTGAGGGAGGGGGGGAGGGTCATGATATCTCTAACGGCATGGCTATTTCACCTTTCAACTATGCTGAACAAAATGACCATCTAAAAATATTGATCGCACAATTTTGAGAAATCGAGGTGCGTGGGAGGGGTCCTAGTTGCCCTCCAATTTTTGATCAGTTGAACAAAGCGCTTGAGCTTTTAATTTCACTTCGAATAAGCCTTCTCCTGATATTTTAGGAGCACTAGCTAAATACAATTACCATTGAGGAAAAAACAAAAACTAAAAAGAATAATAATAATAAACCCGCATCCGTTATCTTTCTTCTGGAAAAAAATACAAAATTCCACATTTCTGCAGATAGGAACTTGAAACCTCTACATTAGGGTTCTCTGATACGCTGAATCTGATGGTGTGACTTTCATTAAGAGTCTATGACTTTCAGAGGGTGTTTCTCCCTTTTTTCAAAAATAAGGCAAATTTTCTCTGGTTAGTAACCTTTAATTGGTAAGACTAAATTAAAAAAAAAACATATAGATTTGAAATTGGCATAGAGATTTGACTCTTTTGCTATATATGTTGGTATCTAACTTCCGTTTTTTAGAATTTCGGTTGTGCTAAAAAACTTAATATTTCTTAATATTAAGTATCTAACCCAATATTAATTATATGAGGGGGACTGTCCCCTCCTGAATACCTTGCTCTTTACTTAAGTTTTTCTGAACTTTTAAAAGAAGCTCATCATTCTAATTAAACGGCCGCTATGTTTCAGGAGTTGTTCTTAAAAAATCAGGACCAAAGTCAAAATTTAGCGTAAAGAGCGAGGTATTGAGAAGGGGACAGCCCTTCTCATATAATTAATCATTTTTCTTCGTTTTAAGTTTTGATGTTGGTCCTTATTTTCAGTTGAAAAAACTTTTTTTTGTTTAATTTTTGATCGTTTTTAAATAATGCCGGGAAATCCGGCTCCCCCTCCACGAAAATTCCTTGTCCCTTTGGATAATATCACCATTAAAAGTAATTCCCACGTAAAATTCTCGTCTCCCATTAGGAAAAATCCTCCCAGACAATTCATTCTAGCTGAAATTTCACCCCGAAAAAAAAAAAATTGTGCGGACGGTTCAAGGTTAAAAATTGGGGCAGTATCCTCTCTAATCCCTTGTAGGGCTTAAAGAGGGAGGATCTGAATAGATTGGGATGGAGAAAGAGCATGCCTAGCTGTGTTGGCCTCAAGCAGCTTGGTCCTGTAACGAGTTGTTAGTTGTAGTAGTAGTATTTTGTCTATGCTGAATTGAGTGAGATTATAGTGCGATATTGGATAAGATCTCATTTATTTAACAAATGCAAAAGCAAATAGACCGAAAGGAAAACATATCCAACAGAAACTCAAGTCGTAAGCGAAGGTCTAACTTACACTAGACAAATTTTCTTGTGCATTGAAAGTCAAAATAAGAAAACTGGCAAAGAAGTAGAAAACATCAGACTGAAACAACTTTTATAGAAGTCGGACAAAGAAGGCGATCCCTGTGTGTGGTGAAACCCAAACACCATCGAACAAAAAAAAACTAACTAGATTATTCAGTAATCAAAGGAAAAAATATTTTCCATTAATTATACTATGTCTTTTAAAGAGATTGGTCATCTCAACTTTTAAAATTGCTATTTAACTTAAGTTTTTTGCTGTGAAAGGTATTTGAAATGTAAGTAAAAAATCTAATCCTTTTATAACCCATTGAAAGTGTATTCATATTTTCGAAAGCTAACCGAAGGAGCAGCTGAATTCAGCCGATGAGATATCACGAACAGACTCAACATGTATGGTATGAACTGTAGAAACGCTCCTTGTGCAGAAGAGGCCTTACTTCACAACAGATACCTCTAGCCCAAGGAAAAAAGCAACCTGACAAATCTCAAAAAATAAGTCGACTAAAAGATAAAACAAAAACCGTTACTTGTATGATAAACCCGTACCTAATATTCTTCTAGTGTGTTTCTCTGACGCTCTATACTAATGAAATATACCAAATTAAGATATAAATATAATACTTTAGAAACAAAATTTGGCTTTGTAATTGTATATTAGGGGGGGGGGGTAATTATAGCGGGTCTGTATGCCTAATGTGTTAGATGCAATTGTTCCGCATGTTATGTAGTAAAAATTACTTTCTAAACTCACACTGGTCAAATATTTTATTCACCCCAATCCCCCTAATGTGCAATTATATGGCCTAAATTATATATTTTCAATCTATTCTGTTACTTTGCTTTGTCTTGTCTCACGCTAAGCTGAAAGAAACTAACGAAAAAAACAACAGTTCTATAACGTCAATGAATGAACAACTTGAGCGGTAGGGGGTTTAAAATACGGTAACCTAAACACCTATAGCTCATATTTACTAAAGTTCCATCTTTAACTGTTTTTTAACCGTCAAAAAATGATCAGTTTAGCATTAAGGGTCATATAAGAAGTTAAAAATAATTGTGTTGAAAATAGGTCGAAGAAGCGATTAATTAAAAAGGAAAAACAAACTTAACATTTTTGTATAAAATAGTAGACTGTATGTCAATTTCAGCCAATCATGGTTGCAGTGTAGCTGCAACTTAGCAAGAGCAAACTACAGCCCACAGTAGTCAAAAGATGAAAAATACGTCTTGAACAGACTGACTAATGAGAAAAGATTTGTATCGGTATCACTGATATTTCTCTTTTTTTTTTCTTATCTTGCAGGGCTAGTGGCTTATCAGAAAATCATAGAGAGATGTTAGGTGGCTTATTTAAGCTCTATTTATCTTATCTACGTGCTTTTTATCAATTCTGCCCATCCCAAGTGCCATAAAAGCACTAAAAACAGCCCACAGTAGTCAAAAGATGAAAAATACGTCTTGAAAAGACTGACTAATGAGAAAAGATTTGTATCGGTATCACTGATGTTTCTCTTTTTTTCTTATCTTGCAGGGCTAGTGGCTTATCAGAAAATCATAGAGAGATGTTAGGTGGCTTATTTAAACTCTATTTCTCTTATCTACGTGCTTTTTATCAATTCTGCCCATCCCAAGTGCCATAAAAGCACTAAAAACAGCCCACAGTAGTCAAAAGATGAAAAATACGTCTTGAAAAGACTGACTAATGAGAAAAGATTTGTATCGGTATCACTGATGTTTCTCTTTTTTTTCTTATCTTGCAGGGCTAGTGGCTTATCAGAAAATCACAGAGAGATGTTAGGTGGCTTATTTAAACTCTATTTCTCTTATCTACTCGCTTTTTTATCAATTCTGCCCATCCCAAGTGCCATATAGCACTAAAAACTGCAGTTAACTGCACACTTAACTACAGCTTTATAATAACCCCTCCAGTTTACTCCCCCTACCAGCCCCTTGGTAAGTTTCATTTGTCCGTTGGGAGAATTCGCTCTGAATTCTTTGTCTTTAACACGGTCCTCCGACGTTGAGGCTGTTAAATAATTTTTTGAATATCGAATATTCTTAAGAGAAAAAATTCATAGAATAACGAATAATTGGATTTCCAAGTTGCAAATGACTATTCCTTGATGCAACGCCCTCCCTTCCTTCTATTTAAAAAAGTTAAGCTTCATCAAAGATAGTTCAATGCACTCACTCTTAACAATAGAGACTTAAGCAATTAACTCATTGCTTTATAATGTGTAATTACAAATATATTTGTTGAATAAGGTTTTGGTGATGTCATGATCCTCCATAGTCCCTGGGGAAAGGGCTATAAGTTATTCCATTATGGTCCTACAAAATCCAATAAATTAAATTCGATTATCAGCCGCCGTAGTTCAGCTGCTAGAGTGTTAAACTTCAATTCAGAATGTCAAGGGTTCAATTATTAATCGGGCATTTTTTTTTCAATCATATTTTTTTCCTTATTTGTCCGATTATTTAACTGATTATTCATAATTTTTGTAAACATGGCCAATCATTTTCATTTAAGAGGGAATGCATGTCATCCAGTTTCATCGTTTGTAACTACATTCCAATTAGATCACTAAATCAAAACCCCAATGCGTTGCCACTTAGGGATTAGAGAAGTATAAGCATATGATGCCGGAGCCACTGAAAATTGTGTATTCAAAGGAGTATTAGTTATTATCAAATTTACTTATTCAAATTATTTACTTATATTTACTATTTAATAGACAGTATAAAAGTACTTGCTATGTATATTGAGAAATCTTGGTACTAAAAACTTTGTCTTGTTTATTATATCCTGGGCACTGATACTGTCAAGCAGAAGATACTGTGTCGGTTAGGCCATACAATGCGCAGACCATATGACCATATAAGCAAAAGCTGCCTCAAATGTCTACCACTCCAGCATGAAAGAAGAGAACAGGGGGCCAAAAGAATATGTGGCTTGCAAGAATGAAGTTTGATCTGGAACCAATAGGAGGGTTGAGGAAATACGACCGTCATTGGAATCATCTGTGGCTGGAGATGGTAGAGCTTTCCATTCTCTAGCAAAATCTCCTGTAGGAGAGATATCGTCGTCAGCATGGCACCACGATGAGCATGGATACGGTTTGGACGTGCAGCAAGTACAAGTAAGTAAGCACAATATATAGTTCAGGTCTGTGTGGCTTAAATGTCAGTTTCATGTCGCTTGATATTTTACAATTTACTCAGGATATTGATTGACCATTGTATGATTTGTAAAAAAAAAAAAAAATCACATATCTTTGAGTTCTGTGTAATTTGTTAATATTAAAGCAACGAGACAAAGGTGCTAATGATTTTCTCTCAAATACCATGTTAAATAACTAGGTAAAAGCTTTTCAAAATAGATTAATTGTTTCCCACATACTTCGTAATTATACAAAGTACCTTATGGGATGCTACTTCAATTTTTTTTTCATTTTTTTTTTGAAGAGCTTACTTCAAAGGCTTCAGAACAGATGTTTCTTGATAACTAATTTGTAAAAAAAAAAAAAAAAAAAAAACTCTTCAACATCTTCGTTTCTTTTATCAGTGGTGTCATAATTAAGGATTACAAATTATGAATTTCAACAAATAATAGGAATGAGCCTTAATAAAAAAAGAAAATGAAAAAAAAAGCACTCCAATTTAAGATTTCATAGTCAGTTGATAAACAGAATAGGTACGGTCATCAGAAATCACGCATTAAAATCCGAGACATGTCTTAGAACATGTAAAAAAATTCCCGCTCAAAAAAATTCAACTAACATAAAATTTATATTCAATGATGAAAAAAGAAATCACCAGTGCAACAGCACAAACATAGAAATAAACTCTTGATGGACTTTCTCCACATAATCTTCTTGTAATTTTTTTTCTATAGCTATCTTTTGTTTGTTGTATTTCTTTTTGTTTGTGTGTGTGTGTGTGAATTTCATTTCTCTTGCATATTTAGTGTTGAAATTTGTCATTCCTCTATAGTTCTTTTTTAATGTGTGTTTGTTTAATTTCTTGTGTTTAATTTCATGTTTTTTTTTCTATAGCCACTATTTTTTGTTTTTTGTATGTTTTGAATTTTTTTTATATATTGAACTCTTTTTACTCAAAATTTTAATACTTTTGTAGCGTTTTTGTGGGTAAAAAAGATTTATTATTATAATTATTATTTGGCCAAGGGGGAAGGCCGAGGAGATATTTAGAATATTGGTAATAAAGTCACCTGAGTTGCTTTAGTTTCATTGCCGAAAATGTACGCCAAAAAGTTACAAGGTACAAAAAATTTGGAAGCGTATATGAGTTATACAATCTAGCTATTAGCCGGCGATTAAAAGGAAGTTTCTTAGATACTATGCTACCTTAGGCACTGGACGTCTGGCATTGGAAATGACGGATGAAGAGCTTTCTAGTTGGTTTTAGACAGTAACCGACTGGGAGGCCAAGATATTTCATTTCCGGTTCAGGATCAACCGAGACTCCATCAATATCAAATTTATATCCTTCGGGAACTGGGCCCCAGTTGAATAGTACTACTTCTGACTTTTCAGCGTTAAACTTAAGATTTATTTTTAAATATTCTCGACTTGGAATGGAAAATAATTCTCAAATGCCAGTCCCGTTCGGCTGGGGTTGGGGACATCGTCCGCATAAACAATAAGAGATACATCTATCCCTTCTTAAATACAAAAGGAAACCGCTTGAGGCTGTGCGTCCAGAATACAGTTATTAAACGTGATTGGAGATGTAAGGGCACCAGTGCCCTACTCCACAGTGAACATGCATGAATATCTCGGTAATCATTCCGTCAGGAAGATTCACTATGAGAAACACATTCGACAAACAATGTTCCTGCACTGTATTATTCACCAGCAAGCTTTGTTTGCTGAATATATGAGTATTAGGATTGTTTTGAATCCTGTGGTGAACTTGTTAAATTCAACAAGATCACATGGGCTCAATAGTAGACAGTTCAGAGATATGTTGAAAGATACAGACACAGAATCGCAAGATTTACCATGTTACGCTGCAGTAAGATTGCTAAGTTGTAAGAAAGTTCAGATTCAAGTTTTTGAATTCAAAAAGGAAATACATGACTTCCTAGAAAGTAAAATAAAGTCACAATCAATAAAGTCAGATAAATAAAGTCAATAAAGTCGGATAAAGAGCAGGTATTTAAAATGCCCTTTGTTGCAGACATTAAATTTCTGATCTCTTAAAATTTCCGAAGCTAAAACTAAAAGGAGCTAAAAGTTTAGTTTTTGATCTTAACACTCACCTAAATGCGTTCATATCTAAAATCAACTTGTTTTTGGAACAAGTACAGGCTAACAATTTGACGCTCTTTCAGCAGTGCAAAGTCTTTATGGCTGAAGCAACAGCTGAGCTCCCCACTATTTGCATGCGAGACCATCAAAGACCCCCAGGTGCAGTTTTGGGAGCCGTTTTCTGACTTGGATATAATGGTAGAAGAAGTGATGCTATTTCAAAATCTAATTGAAGCAGATATGGCCAGCTGCTTAGGTTAACCACAGCTGGAGATCATTAAGTTGCAAGGAAAATTTCTCCTTGCGGACAAGTTCAAAGAAGGACTTTTGAGCTAGTAATAGTTTTTGCTCAAGGAAGACTTTACTAATGTCAAAGCTTTTGCATCATCGAACCTTTAGTATTTTGAACATCAAACTTGAGCACACAGATATTTTCAAGGATGAAGTACGTGAGAAACAATTTGAGAACTAACTTGTCTGACGATGAACCTAACCTGACTTGATGGAAACTTGATTTTAATTTAAAAATCAACAGACTCGATCAGTCCGTTCTCCTTAGGGACAAGTTTAAAGAAGGACATTCGAATTTTTAATAGTTTTGGCTCAAGGAAGACTTTACCAATGTCAAATCATTCGTATAAAAGTACCTTTTAATATTTTGAACATCAAACTTGAGCAAACAAATATTTTCAAGGATGAAATACGAACAAAAAATAATTTGAGAACTAACTTGTCTGATGATGAACCTAATGTGGCTTGATAGTAACTTGATTTTAATTCACCTCTAGTAAAGTCGGCCCCCTGATTGCAGTTTGATAGTTAATTTAGTCCTCAAAAAAAAAATATTTGGAGACCCCTGTTCTAGATAACAGCCTTGGGAGGAAAAACCGATGAAAGATATGTAGCTTTTTCCTAAGTTTATGCAATCGCTTCGACTATGACACAGTGCCAAAAAAAAGTATCATGGAAAGAAGTAGTTGTATTCTTTTTCTTTAACGAGGATGGCCTTCCGTTCATGAACTCCCATTGTATGTTTCAGCCTAGTTATTTTATAGGAAATGACATATTTTCATTTTTACTAAAACGTTTTGAAAGCTAAGGTAGCAAGTACTATACCATTAAACAATTTACTTCGGGTATTATAATCAAATACATGCGAGCTACTGAGAGACGTGTGATTGCACTTACGTGAGATTGTTTTACCTGTTTGTTCAGTTGTGAATAAGTTAACAAAAGAAGCACATTAAAGGAAATGTCTTACAGGTAGTTCTTTTTCAATTTAGACCTTTCATATCCGATAAGTGATGTTCTGAAACCTTTATCGGTCGTACTCGGGAATGGGAGGATTCTGGGATAATTTTATACAAATTATTATCTTAGTAAATGCCGCAAGATTCTCCCTCTCAAGGACACATCCAAGAATATTAGAAATTCATAAAAGTGGAAACAATCATAAAATCTCATAAAGAAAAATAAGCTATGTCATCTAGCGTTTGGTGACTTTGACTAAAAAATTCTGCATATTGGTATTTTCATATACTTTGAAATGCAGGGGAGGGTAATGAAAGCTGAATTTTATCCCAAGTTGGTCTGCAAGCTTCAAGTCAACTAGCCTAATTGCCCTTGGTTTACCAGGGTCAAAAACTACCCCTAAGTGTCCGTCAAGTCAACTAGCCTAAGATTTTGCAAAGGTCTACAATAGTGGCTTTTCATAAAGAGACATGCTTGAACAAAAAGAAGGGTGTTTTGACGATCATGATACAGTTAAACCCTTTTGATTTAGCTTAATAGTGTTAGTTATAATAGTAGAAGTTGTAGTAGTGTTTTTAATCACAGTAACAATATCAGTACTAATAGACAGAGTCACAGACGCAAGCTGTAGCAGTTGTAGCAGTACTTATAATAGTAGAAGTTGTAGTAGTATTTTTAATCACAGTAGCAATATCAATATATTCATAGTCCCAATAGTCCCAAAATGCAAATAATCATAGTCCCAATTAGGCACTAGAATAGTTGAGTTGCATTCGTATCTGCACTCACGAGTAGCTGCAGCCGCAAGTATTCGCAGTCTTGAGTAGTTACGGTCGCAAGTAGTCATAGTTTCAAGTAGTCACGGTAGTAAATAGTCATAGTCGAAGTTACAAAGTAGTCAGACTTGCAAGTAGTCACGAGCATGTAAAAAAAACAAACATAACAATTGATCCAAAAAAGATAAAGATGGGATAAAAACAAATAAATATGATTCGTTGATATTTGTGGAATTTTATAAAATAGGTTCCGTCATATTTTTTTGGTTAGTTTTTTATATAGGCTAGTGCTATATAAAACCATTAGAGGGGGCTGGGGATAAATTGTCAAAAACGCGAACAAAACCATAAAAATGAACATTCAATTAACAATCTAGAAAATGTTGAAAATCTCCCAATCTGCCAACCTTGGAAATCAAAATATTGACCGATTATCCCTTACAGTTAAATTTCAGATATAATCCTATCTAATTGTAGATTGATCTATAAAATTTCCAATTAAGCTTGCAGCATTTTTGCTAAAGTCACCAGACGCTACATTGTCAGTAATGCTTGTATTTTTAGTATTTATCTGCATATGTTAGCCTAAATCCAACCTGTAAAGTCCCCTAATCTCTTTGGGAAACATTATAATAATAAAAGGGTTATACCATTCAGCCCCCCTGCTTCTTAATGTGTGGTTTTAGCCTCAAGATTTTATCCAAAAATTTGCTAATATTTTAGTTTCTGTTGTTCATATTCTTCATCGTTAGATGGTTCATAATGTCAATTCAAAAAAGAAGAAAAAAAAAAAACTCAGACAATTTTACATCTAAACTTGTTTTATGTAGGAGTACTAGCCGGGGGGAGGGATTGCCGTTAAACTGGATCTTTTATCTATGTTCAGAACTCATTCAAATGTAAACGCCAAAATCTCAATTACTCTAATAATAAAACAAATTATTAAGGTCAAATTGTTTGTTATAAAAGGAGAGCCAGGTAACGGAAGCTATTCTCATATCTCTAAAAGGGCGTTCACAGAGTAGGGGCCCAGGCCCATCTCAATAACGCTAAATTTTTGTGAATTTTTCAGCAATTCATATTCAAACTTTTGAATTTAAACAAAGTTATACAAAAGTAATAACTTGTGAAATAATTACTCTACTAATAAAACAAATAATCTAGGTTAAATTATCGATTATTAGAGGAGGGAGAGGCAATTAAACCTATTTTCATATCTCTAACAGGGACGTTCACAGAGTAAGGGCTGGGACCCATCCAAAAAACCCAGTTTTGTGAATTTTTGGGCAATTCTTATTCAAATTTTAAAATAGGTATACGAAAGGTTATAACTAGTGAGACGATTACTCTACTTTCGTATCAAGCTGTTTTCGTATCTCTAATAAGGACGTTCACAGGGTAGGGGCTCGGGAAACCATATTTTTTTCAGAAAACACCATAAACCGTAAATTTTTGCAAATTTCTAGTCAATTCTTATCCAAATTTCCAAATAAAGGGTAGTTTTAATTATTAAGCCCCCGAAACAAATCTTCGTGCGTTCCTGCCTCTAAATACCTTTACATTTAGCAGTCTTATCTCTGCTATTGGATTTACATTTGTCATTGGTACCATACCCTAAAAAAGCAGAGAAATGTAATGTTAAAGGACGTTTTTGTCCTTAGTTCATTTTCAAAATAAGTGTGAGGTATATTCATCAATTTGGATTAGCCTTAGATAAGATATATTCCAAAAAAAGAAACATTTTATAGTTAATATCAAAACCCCACATAGGCTCAATGGCCTCTAAGGGGGCGGATTCCATGTAAAATGACACGCAACGAGAGGATTAAAATCAGGTCTCATTGTTGGTATATGTATGCGGAATTTGATGTCCTGAGAATTACGAAGCTGATAGTTTGACCAATCAGATTCAAAAGATGAAGTAAACCATCGGGACCTGGGAATATTACCTTGGAGCTGAAAAAAGGCGAAAGGTGGACGGGAAAGAGCATAACGTTTTTTGATATCGAGTAAAATTTTAGTCGCTTAACGATTTACCTCCTGGATAAGATTTACAGCTTTATTGTAAGTGTTCGGAAGCGTTTTGAGAAAAGAAGGAATGCAGATATCCATATTACTGGACAATAAAAATATGAATGAATTAACCTGTGAGGAAGGATTCTCAGCATTGGTCCAGCAAAATATACTTGAGTTTCAAACAGTTCGTAGTAATGAACTGCAGTAAGGAGCGACCCGGCTCAGTAGCAACTGAAACTCTAAAAAGTGGAATTTTGATACCAATAGATACATCAAAAGAATTGTATTAATGTTGATTTTAAATATATAAGTTTTATCAAGTTTAGTTTTACCCATCAAAAGTTACGAGCTTGAGAAAATTTGCCTTATTTTCGAAAAAAGTGGAAACCTCCCTAAAAGTCATATAATGTTAATGAAAATCACACCATCAGATTTAGCGTGTCAGAAAACCTTTTGGTAAAGGTTTCTACCTCTTATCTGCAGAAATGTGGAATTTTGTATTTTTCCCAGAAGAAAGATCACGTAAGCGTGTTTATTTGTTTTTTTTTTTGTTTTTTGTCTTTGTTTTTTTTTTTCAGGGGGTGATCGTATTGACCCAGTGATCCTAGAATGTCTCGAGAGAGCTCATTCAAACGGAAATTAAAAGTTCCAGCGCCCTTTTTCAGTGACCAAAAAATCAGGGGGTAACGAGACCCCCTCCCACGCTCATTTTTTTCCAAAGTCACTGGATTAAAATTTTCAGATATCCATTTTTTTCAACATAGTAGGAAATCAAATAACTATGTCTTTGAGGACGACTTAATCCCCCACAGTCCCCAGGGAAGGGCTGCAAGATATGAATTTTGCCTATTGTATACTTATAGTATTTGGTTATTCGGAAGTATATCAGACGTTTTCACGGGGGATTTTTTTTTGATGGTGGGGGAAGGGATTATGCGGGATGATCTTTCTATGGAGGAATTTATCATGGCGGAAGAGGATTTCCATGGAGGG
This sequence comes from Artemia franciscana, assembly GCF_032884065.1. NCBI lineage: Eukaryota > Metazoa > Arthropoda > Branchiopoda > Anostraca > Artemiidae > Artemia > Artemia franciscana. The sequence goes on from NC_088866.1 coordinate 19,143,332, forward strand.
GGATCTTTCCAGCATCATTTATAAAATCAATGAGAAATTATAATAAAAAAAGCAAGTTTTTCTACTGGAAGTAAGAAGCAACATTAAAACTTAAAACTAAACGAAATTATTACGTATGTGAGGGGTTTTGTCGCCTCCTCAATACCTTGCTCTTTACTCTAAAGTATTTTTAATAATTTCAAAAGAGCTATTTATTCTAATTTAACGGTCTGTCTCCTCCTCAACGCCCCGCTCTTTACGCTAAAGTTTGACTCTTGGTTGCAGTTCTACTTTTTAAAACAATAAAAAAAACCTTAGCGTAAAGAGTGGAGCGTTGAGGAGGGGACAGCCCCTCTCACAGACGGAATAATTTCTGTTCGTTTTGAGTTTTTAATGTCGCTCCTTACTTTCAGTTAAAAAACTGTTTTTTTTTTAATTCTTGGAATACCAAGGTTTCTGCATACCTTCATTTTAATGAAGTCAATATACTGTTTCAAAGATAAATTTTCGTCTAGGAGGATACCTAAGAAACGGACATAGCCATCCTTTGGTATGCAAATAAAGCCTTCAGATAGATGAATTCTAGATAGTTGAGGACAAGTCTGAGATATACGAAAAAAAAAATGAAGAAACTAGATATAGAAGCATTAAGGGCAAGAGGGTTAGCACCAAACCAAAGTAAAACTCTCTCAAACATGTCCACTAACTTTGTATGAACCTCGTCCTCTGTTGTCCCAGAAGTAACAAGAAGCAATAAGTTATTACTTATTACTTTCTTATTACTTACTTATTACTTCTTGTTTAACGGTAATAAGTAAAAGTTAATAAATAAATAATAAGAAAGAAGTTACCAATTTCTTCTGGGTGTTGAATGAAGATTTCATCTGATTCACACGAGCTATCTGGAATTCGTTATTTTAAGCTTGATCATTGTATAACCTAAAAGACAGCTTATTTTCAAATTATGTTCATATAACATAACAAATTAATGTTTGGACTTTTTGACCTTTGCCGTTACTGCCGGAATATTTGCGGTACAGTTCACAACAGGAAATGTTATAACTTTTTTTTATAACCATATGTTAAACGATAGTTACGCAAGTGATAAAGATGATAAAGAATGGGTTAAAAGTGGCAGCATCTGAAAGTATTGGTAATTACTCGCATAAATGATTGCAAATTAAAGGGTCACATTACAGGATCTTAATATACCTTCGCTCCTGTTTAGCCTGCAATTTTGAAGTCAGACAGAGAATAAAGTACATTAAAACCACCTGGAGGGGTATCAGGATAAAAATGGAATGTCGTCATATTTCTGTGGCTTCGATTTATGACCTTCTTGTTATTTGGTTTTACGAGTGTATTGCTTAATGTATGAATTTTGTTTAAATTTGTACATCAAAACGAATGCTCTGTTGAAGCATGCTAGCGATATTGAAAGCCACCTCAATTTTTGTGAGTGCGAAGACTGGCCCTATAAATGAAATTTTCTGGTTTACTTGGTTTCCAGGGTACAAGAAAAGAGTTTGGGCTGTTGGTTAATCTTTAATTAGAGATAGATGGTATTGACGAGATCTTATGTTTGCTGCTTAAAAATCCTGATGGTATAAATTCGTTAAGAGGCTGATACACAGGGTTTAGTGGTAGTTGGATAAGGAGGCCCTAAGGGATGAGTTGGGAGTAGTTGCCACGGTGGGAAAAGAAGAGATGTAGATGAGTTGAACACAATTAAATGAACATAAATTTTTGAGGACGATGGAAACTCTCAAATTTAGGGAATATCTCAAGACATGGATTTACTTGGATCAGGACGAATCCTGGCTTGTTTTTATAATTCCTGGCGAGTAGGTAAGAGAGGAATTGGGGTTGGTGTCCACTTAGAAATATCGATATTCGTATAACACTCCAATAGTATTTTATATTTTCTTATAATTATCTAATGTGTTGGTCTTTTTTTTATCCCTCTTCCGAAAACTACCTTCAATAAATTAGTTCGTAATCACCTAAAAGCAGGGACCCATTTTTAAGGAAAAGCTTCTCTTTGTGGACTAGAGACCTGATGTGTTATAGCGGATAGGGTATAATGGATGCATTAAGTTCTGGACTTGTATTGTTTTGAATAAACGATGAAAAATTATCCGTTGCATTCCATGCATCGACTACTTCTTTTTTCTTTTTTTTGGAGATTGAAATCTAAAGCCTAATAGGCACGGACAGGGCACAATTGACATTAGTGTCCACGAAACCTGATCAGAGCAAATATGCACGGGGAAAGCTAAGAGATTTTTATTCAAATACTAGCTGTTGGGGTGGCGCTTCGCGCCACCCCAACACCTAGTTGGTGGGGGCGCTTCGCGCCCCCCCCAAGCCCCCCCGCGCGCGTAAGTCGTTACGCGCCATAATAGTTACGCGCCATTGTAGTTGTGTCCCTATGTCCCACCTGTGAATATAGATATATATATATATATATGGTTTTAACTACGTAAAACTTGCGAATATACAACATTCTTTGCTGTCCCATTGTCTTTGCATATAAATAGATTGTCAGGTTATCCCCCTGTTTCCCCCGGTGTCCCCGTTGTAGTTGTGTCCCTGTGTCCCGGTCGTCATTTATATTCCCTGTGTCCCGGGTCCCGGTCATCATTTGTATCCCGGTGTCCCGGTCTGTATATACATTCGTTTTTTAGTTTTGTTTTTCTCCTTTATTTTTTTCCTTTTTTTTTCTTTTTTAGCTTATTTAGATTTTTAGATTTTTTAGTTTTTTTTATTAGTTTTTAGTTTTTATTTCTTTTTAGTTTTTTTGTCCCGGTCGTCATTTATATCCCCCTGTTTCCCCCGGTGTCCCCGTTGTAGTTGTGTCCCTGTGTCCCGGTCGTTATTTATATTCCCTGTGTCCCGGTCGTCATTTGTATCCCGGTGTACCGGTCTGTATATACATTCGTTTTTTAGTTTTGTTTTTCTCCTTTATTTTTTTCCTTTTTTTTTCTTTTTTAGTTTATTTAGATTTTTAGATTTTTTAGTTTTTTTATTAGTTTTTAGTTTTTTTTTCTTTTTAGTTTTTTTGTAGTTTTTACCTTCTTTTTAGTTTTGTTAATTTTTTTTTTTACTTGTGTCCTGGTCGTCATTTATACTCCCTGTGTCCCGGTGCTTTGTTGATTGCTAATCGAACATTCCTTTTGTCCTGGTCGCTTTCTCTTTGAGTGTCGTCATTTATTTTTTTCTTTTTTAGTTCTTTTAGTTTTTACCTTTTTTAGTTTTTTTTTAGTTTTTAGTTTTTTTAGTTTTTTACCTTTTTTTAGTTTTTTTAGTTTTTTAGCTTTTTTATTTTTTTTATTAGTTTTTAGTTTTTTTGTAGTTTTTGCCTTTTTTTTTAGTTTTTTGTCCTGGTCGCTTTCTCTTTGAGTGTCGTCATTTATTAGTTTTTTCCTTTTTTTTTTTAGTTTTTTATTGGTTTTTACCTTTATTTTAGCTTATTTTTCAGTTTTTTCCTTTTTTTTAGTTTTTTTTTATTTTTTATTTTTTTTAGTTTTTTACCTTTTTTTAGTTTTTTTAGTTTTTTTAGTTTTTTAGCTTTTTTACTTTTTTTATTAGTTTTTAGTTTTTTTTTGTAGTTTTTGCCTTTTTTTAGTTTTTTCAGTTTTTTTTTTAGTTTTTTATTGGTTTTTACCTTTATAGTTTTTTTAGTTTTTTAGCTTTTTTATTTTTTTTATTAGTTTTTAGTTTTTTTTGTAGTTTTTGCCTTTTTTTAGTTTTTTCAGTTTTGACGTCACCTAATCCAGTTTTTTCAGGTGACGTCACCTGACACATCCATCCACACATCCATCCACACATCCACAGACAGACAACTTATTTTTATATATATAGATACGCAAAGCCAGATCACTCAGATTGTCGTTGTAGAGCGATATTGTATCTTGGTAGCGTAGTACAGAAAAGGATAAGCTTACGTGCAGGGATTAATTTAAAAAAATGAAATCAAATTAATTACTGGGGGAGAGGCTCCGAGACCCTTTGTGATAGTAAAATGTATTGAGACTGAAGACGTTTCTAGAAATGACTGAAGGCTAGAACTGAAATATACTTGTCCTAATAATGGATTGGGATGTAGAGCAATAATGACATTTTAATGAAAGAACGCTTTCTGAGAGACGGTATCTCACGAAGGTGAAATTATAGATAGAGCAGAGCTGTCAAACAGTGTTTGATGGACTGGGAGAAGTTACTCATTGAGAAAGAAGGAAAAAAAAAACTATTTTGCTCGAGAATGGCATAGTAAACACGTTTTTGATAGGCTCGGGTAGTTTTGAGAAGACAAAATCACTGAAAGGCTTGAAAATAAGTGCTCATAAAAAATTCCCGGAGGGTCTTTATATAAATAGCCTGCCAGAGTAAGCGGAAAGTAAATCTATGTGGTAACGAGAATGAAAGAATGCAATAGAACAAGTGTTATGTCGAATATGTATATATCATAGAAGCATTATACCATAGCTCTTTCTTTTGGCAGCTTCTAAAAGAAGTGTTTGAGAGAATAAAAATAAGTGAATTTTTTATTGAGATGGTCCCAAAATGCACCCTCGTTGAGAAGCCTCCTCCATAGGATACAGAGAGAAGCCTTTTAAATATTTTGGGGTTTCTTTTTATAATGAGTGGGGTCTCATTTTATCATGTAAACATCCCAGGTGACTTTGACACATTTTGAAATTGCTATCTTTCCTGTTATTGGAAACTTCAAAATCCCCATCTTTGCCTGTTTCAAAATGGTCTCTAACATAAGCTGTAATGCTGCATCCCCTAGAAAATTCTTTCCCATTTGCTTTTAATTTAGCAAATTTTTGTTTTTTCCTAATTTGTTGAATTAATAAGCACCCGCCTTCCATCTTCCCATAAAATCGTCTGTCTTATTTATAGCTAGTTTCAAGTAAATCTTTTCGAAAACAATAAATTTGGCATGCCTTTTTTGCACCACAAAAAGGAATGTTTTTATTGTTAACCAGAAGCTATTATGTTTGTAGTAAGCTACAAACATGGCTACGGTTTAATAACAAAGACAATACGTTTAAGGTGTTTCATCGCATAAATTTAAAGAAATGCCACCCCAGCTAATTTTAGCTGCTATAAAGATGTTTCTTTTATTTCCGTTTAATTTTATAGTTGGGAATTCTACATGTGAGTAGATATAGTTGAGCAAGTATTCGTTTAGAGAAATATGCGTAAATGTTTTTTTATGATTTGACTGCAGGGCTATAAGTATAACGCAATTTCTGGGCTCCGTCCATCAAGTTCCAAGTTGGTTAATTGGTGTGAAGACATTTTAGAAGTGGTAGGAAAAGCTTTGGTACTACGCCTTAGACTACAATTAAAATTCTGCAAGAAAATATAGGCAACCTACTTTGCGAATCAAGTTGTTTACTTTCCAGGAAACTCCAAAAAATTTAGATCCTTGTTCGTGATCCGATCAGAGCTGAATCTGGGGTGCGCAAATGTACTTAATCGGAAAACTATAGCGGTTGGGGGAGGGGGAGCTGTTATTCGATTTTATTTTGATGAATTTTCAAAAAATTAATTTTTCGAAATCGTGCAAATTTTGTTAATTTGTTGATTCTTTAAATTAAAATACTAAAAAAAGGTGTTTTCTAAAATTTAGGAGAGGGGGAGGCAAACAACATTAGGAGAGGAATTGGGTTCCTATCCTAATTGACACCACTGCAGATACCCGGTGTTCATGCTTCCCCATCTCTCTATCATAATCCATAGCAAAATAATTTTAGGAATATGGTTTGTTATATACTAAGCACGTTTTACAGCTACCTATGACACTCGTGAACCGCATGTTCACTGGGCTTAAACCAATTCATCTTCGACGAGTGGCAGTGGGTACCTCATCACAAACTTCCCATCAAAATTAGGCTCAATTGTCACTGTTAAAAATCCCGTTATACTATGTGCAGACTTCATTTACTAACTGGACACGCATTGGACTTCATTCACAAGTTAGATTGGAGGGCTGGTTGCCCTCCAATCATTTTCTAGGATTAAAAAGAGAACTAGATTGAAAAGAAAACTGGAGCTTTAAGTTTCCGATCGAAGGAGCCCCGTGTCTCTAGGACATGTTGCTGCTGAAAGCTCTATGTGATTTACTTTTTATCGTGAGCTCCCCAAATGCAACTTAAAATAAGCTACATTTAACTGTTACATTGACATTATCAGCAACTTTAGGAATTATGAATATTCTCACGCTACAAACTTGAATTGGGATTTTCTTCTTTTTTTTCTTTAATTTCAAGACATCGTAAAAATCAACATCAAGTCGTACATTGAACCGTACCTTTAATCAAAGCATTCGTCCACTGGCTATTTTTATAGAATAGAATTTTTTCTGACATTAATATATCGTTAATCAAAATGGTTAATTTTCCTATTCGAGGAGAGCATTGTTGAAATTAATAATCTTTGAGTCATTTAGTCTAGTAATAACAATCCACGACTCCAGCTGAAGGTCACACAGAGTGTGAGAAAAAAAACTCCAGCTTCTGAAAACCCCAAGGGCAAGAGATTCTCGTGCATGTGATGCATTACTACGGCGTTGACTTTTACGCAGAAAGATCTACCCTTTTTTAACAGTTCATTCTAATGAACTCTAAGTAAAGAGCGATTCGTCGCAATGGAAACCAAAACTCTACAAAATTGATAGCAATAGTCCATATCTAACAAAAGAATATAATTTTTATTGTGATTCCAACTATGCGAAATTCAATGAGTTTGAAGGATCTTATTGCAATTGAACACTCGTACAACTGAAAACTGAGCAACTGAACCCTTGTGCATCTGACCCCTCGTGCAACCGAATACCGTGTGTAAATGAACCCCCGTGCAACTGAGCCCCCGTGTGACTAGACCCTCGTGCAGTTAAACCTCATTCAACTGAATTCCCGTAAAACTGAACCTCAGTGCAACAAAGCCGTTTATTTAACGGGATCCGGGTGGAACTCAACCCACGTGATACAAATCCCCATTTAGCTGAAACCTAATGCAAGTGAACCTCCGTAAAACTAAACCTCAGTGCAACAAAGCCCCCATTTAACGGGCTCCGGGTGGAACTCAACCCACGTGATACAAATCCCCATTTAGCTGAAACCTAATGCAAGTGAACCCCCGTGTAACTGGGTCTCTGTGCTAATCAGCCTAGGTACAACTCAACCCCCTTTAGCTGTGCCTTCCTTCAACAAATAAAGAGCAAGGTGTTGAAAAGGAGGCAACCCTCTTCATATACGTAATAATTTCTATTTGTTTTAAGGTTTACTGTTGCTCCTTACTTTCTGTTGAAAAACTTGTTTTTTTTTATTTAATAAGTAAAGATTATATTGTTTGTTATAACTCATGATAGTGTCTCATATGTGTAGAACACTGAAAAACTAGCGCTGAAAAATAAACTGCGAAGCAATGATTTTTATCAGTGTCGAAATGAAAATAAATAGTCTTTATCATTAACGACTAAGCCTTGTTTTTGAATGATTTTTTTTCACTGGGTAGTTTTCTCAAAACTCTTTATTTCACTTGCAAAGGTGATTGTGATAAGACAGTATTCAGGAAGGGCGTTTTAAATGCTAGTTTAAGGATTTTTGATCATGGAGATTTTAGTCGTAGGTCTTTTATAGTTTCAAGCGTGACTACACTCGAGAAATGACACTAAAACGGCATTTTGGCGCCATAAGGTCCCAAAATGATTGTTATGACTAAATTATAAAAAAAAGTATGTAAATATGGTTAGTAGCTTTAAAATGACCTTAAACTGCTCTCCACGATATTTTTGTGCCCATTAGTATTGGATTAATAAAAAAGTAAAAGTTAGACCTTGTCAGCGTTTCCAACTCTTTTTAAAAATTCCCATAAATTTGTTTCCGCAATGAAGCTTTACTACAAAGATGAATTTAAACAATAGCTGTCATTCCTGTAGTAGGTGCTGTTTTTCTCTTAACTAGAGTACAGCTATTGCTGCAACCACGACCATCGAGGGCGTTCTGGCCCTTGACATGGAAAACTTCGCTAATTGTCAAATGCATATGACAGAAGGACAAATGGCTGGGTTTTTTGGAGGGAGGGGTATTTTTACATCAAAACGGGATAGAAAAAAATGAAGCCCATTTTGTTCTAGTCAGCTTTTTACACCTCCGACAAAACGGCCTGAATTACATTTTCTAGCTATGTTGTTGATTTGAGGAGGGTTTAGCTGAATACTGTTTCTTTAAAAGGGTTGAGCCAGACCGCTTTGGGTTAAACAGGGGCTGAATTGGATGAAGACTGAGTTAAATGAGGGTTAAATTTCACGGAAGTTGAGTCGAATGGAGGTTGAAATAAATAAGGGCTGAGTTGCACGAGTAATGAATTACACCGAGGTTGAGTTGAACATCGAGTTGAGTGAGGGCTGAGATGTATTGGGGTCCAGTTGAATAAGGGTTCAGTGTGGCGGGGATTAACTTGTACCAGTGTTCGATTAAGCGGTGGTTTTGTTGCACGAGAGTACGATTTTACGAGGTTGAGCTGAACGGGGTTCTGTTAAATGAGGGTTCAGTTAAAAGGGTTCAGTTACACGGGGGCCCAGTTTGAAGTTATCTATCAAAAAGTATCAGCAAACTAGAAATATTTTTGTTGATTTTTCCGAGACCGCATCCGATCACTGATGCGTTTTATTTTTACAAAGGGATTGATTTTTTTCTGGATTTAGCGAAATAAACACTATATTTGATATCGTCCCTCTCTCTTAATTATTGACCTTTAAGTGTTTCAACAGTCCCTTTCTTTCTTTCTTTTTTCTTTTTTTTAGATAGTGAAAGTTCGAGGCATTTCCACACCTTTTCATAAGAGTAGGACAGGGAATTTAAATCCAGGACAGTCCTGGAATTTCTGTGTCATACAGTAACCAAAATTGCCTAAAGAGGAAAGGAGGCTTCAACTAGCCTCCCCCGGGAAACCAAACACATAGAGTGTGTTAATATGCTATGAAAAAGATTTTTGTTTCCTCCACCCAAACCAATTTTTGATGCATGAAGAAGATGTGATTGATTTATGCGTAGGCATGATTTTATAAATAATTTTGAAATAAATCAAATAGCTTTACTCTATCAGGCTGTAAATTTCCTTAGAAGGAGGGTAAACCATGTAGATTAGAAAATCAACGTAGAAACACTTTTGGTGCAACCAGTGGACGATTACTAGAATTTGATGTTACTGCGGTATGATTTTATACATACTAAATAAAAAAAAAACATTTTTTTTAACTGAAAGTAAGGAGCGACATTAAAGCTTAAAACGAATATAAATTATTCCATATACGAAAGGGGCTGTCCCCTCCTCAACATCCCGCTCTTTATGCTAAAGTGTTTTATTGTTTTAAAAAGAAGAGTTGTGAGACAGAGTCAAACTTTAGCGTAAAGAGCGGGGTGTTGAGAAGGGGAAAGCCCCTTTCATATACGGAATAGTAAAACCCTCTCGCAACATTTTCAGACCACTGGGTGGATACGATAATTCCTGGGAAAAAAAACAAAACAAACAAACAAACAAACAAATAAACACGCCTCCGTGATCTTTTTTCTGGCAACAAATATAAAATTCCACATTTTTGCAGATATGAGCTTGAAACCTCTACAGTAGAGTTCTCTGATAAACTGAATCTAATGGTATGATTTTCATTAATATTCTATGACTTTTAGGGGATGTTCTCCCCTTTTTTTGAAAATAAGGAAAATTTTCTGAGGCTTGTGATCTCTGATGAGTAAGACTAAACTAAATGAAACTTACATATTTAAAATCAGCATAAAAGTCCGATTCTTTTATGTATCTATTGGTATAAAAAAACCTCGTTGCCACGAACTGTTTGATTGAACTAAAATGGTTCTTTAATCTCAAGAGATAGAGGGGGGGGGGGTGCAAAGATTAAATCATAGGCCTAATGCATAGGATACAAAATGACTGGATAAGGTTAGGGGGAGAAGCTATTTACGGTGTTTTATAACTTCCAGTTTCCTAATTAGAAGGAAATATTGCTCTAATCAAGTTTCACTTGAGACTGAAACTGTAAACTTCGTCACCTCATACAGCATCCTCTTTTTCTTCTTTTTTTTACAACTGGTTTGAGCTACTTTTGATATTGGGCGTCGTGAAATTCTGGTAACTTCCGAAATTCTATCTCGTTTTTGAGCCCTTGTTAGGTACGTCTTAGTTTAGAAATAATAAATTAAAAGGTTACATAAAAGAAAATAATATTCTAACCTTTGGGTGGTTAGGTTAAAGGACGTTTTGTTTTAATTATTATTATTATTATTTATTGGAAAACCTGTCATACAAAAAAGTAAAAGACGGAGCAACAAACGAAAGAAAAAAAAAAGAAATACACACTGAGCTCGAAAACAAACGCTTAAAAAATAGCACAATAAAAACATCTTAACCTCTTTTAAACTGCACGATGTAAGGTGATGACACAGACATAAAAAAATACAAAGTTTTGAACAAGACGGAGCAAAAGAGATAGAGAAAAAAGGAAAACGAACAAACAACAACAACAACAAAAAGAGGCCGAGACTACTAAAACAGTAGAGATTTAACGCATCTTACAGTCCTTATTTTCCTTTAGTGCACACACCCCTCTTTTTCATAGCAATTGCTGTTATTAATATAATAAAAATAATTTTAAATCTTTACTAGCTTTTAAAGACATGTTTATAAATAATTCAATATATAACGGCTTACGCCATTTGACCTGAATGTAGCAAAAATTAAACATGCGAGATACCCATTCCATAATCATAGAAAACTACCGGTCAACCAATTGAAAACATCCACGCTTACATCTAACCTCAATTTATTATGTGCTTAACTTTTTGCCAAAATTTTAATAGCATTAATTTCTTAAATTAAAGATACAATTTCGAGTTTTATACTTTAAAGACCCTTATAATATTAGATTAGTTTTCTACAAAAAGCACTTGGAAATATTTAGAAACTAAAAAATTTGGGTTTCAAATAAACCTAATAATTTAAAAATTAAAATTTGCTATGGTACTGTCTTACCACACTTATCTACCTTCTAAACTTGACAAGTATCCAAGAGTAGATGTTAATTATAATAATCATCAAATTCATCTTCTTGAAATGGGGAAAGAAGTGCAGTGGTGGGAAGAAGCCGTTTATAGCACATAAGAAGTAGCAGCAAATGTCTGAAAACCGTAGACACATGCCGGAAGAAGTCAGAGGTAATTCCCCAGTAGATTGGGTGTAATTTTTCAGAAATAAACTCTAAAATGAGTTACAACACTAATTTTGGTTATTGTTACGCACCGCAAAAAACTTTAAAATACGCATCAAATGTTTGTTTATGTACATTTTTGTTACGTTCTTACAAATCAGACAAAAATTTTGGGTGGGTTCAAACCTGGTACCCCCCTCCCCTACATACGGATTTGACTTAAGTACTGAGTATCGGATCTTGAATTAAAAAATACTATTATAAATTTGTTTTTTCATGGGCATATATTTTAGGGGTGATACCTAGCACGGGGATACCATAGGGAATTTATGTTATGCCCGCCACTTGCCTGGGTATGGAATTTAAAGTGCTGAATCCCTGTATTCTCCTGATGAGCCCCTGTGTTGGGTTGTCACCTCTGAATTATTTGTCTTTTTTATTGTTTTTAATATTTGGTAAATGACGACTTATACTTACTTACGATACGATTGCCTGTCCAGGATTATTCTTTATGGTTGATTGTGCATGGCTATGCTGGTTGACCTGTGTAATTGGATGGATGAGTAGGGTTAAGGCCTCATTCAAGTACTGATCTATATTAATCATTAAAGTAGGAAACGGTCTTCCTTTCTCCTTTCGTCTTTCTTTTTTAATTATATGAGTTTTTTCTATTTTTTTTATGGTTTATGTTTATTTCTGCGTTTGTTCTGTTGCATTGGTGATTTCTTTTTTCATTATTATATATTTAAAAAAATAAATCCTAAAATGTATGACCATCCTAATTTTGGTTCTTGTTTAGCAGTCGAACAATTGTCTGAGCATCAGAAGAGTGGGGAAAGTACAGAGTAACTGGATCTGCCAAAAATGTATTTTTGGTCAATTCTTCATAATATTCCTGGGGATCCATCACACCAATCCTAGAAGAACTTAATTCCAACCTTCCTCTTCTATTTTTTAATTTCAAAGTTTCTGCCAAAAAAAAAAAATCACTTTAATTGATCAACCATATAAATCCTTCTTGTAAGCTGAACATAGCCTAACTCTCTAAACTCAACAAGAAATAAATTGTTAATGCCTTAGTAGAGTTTGTTTTTATTTATTACTTTATTTACCTGTAACTTTATTTACCTATGAGTTATAAATATAGAGTTTGTTTACTTTAGTTCAACAACTCTTTGTGTTAAAAATTTAATTGTGGCGTTAAAAAATATTTTGGTTTGTTCTGTATAATTCTTGAAGAATTTCACCACAATTCCCCATGCAACAATCCAATCTAGAAATTGCACAGGAATTGCACATGCAATAATCCTTGATTGTATTTATGTGCATATTCTCTTTGTCTTTCTTGGTTTACTATTTCTTCTATTTTTTCACGTCCCAAGCCAAAATTTAGTTCAAAATCCAAGTGGCCCCTTCCCCTCATCAATACTCCCTTAAAGTTGATTACTTAATCTACTCCCAAGTCATTGTAAATGATTTGAAAAATCTGTTGCATAGTGTATCTTTTATTTACTCGGGTACACATGTTGTTTCCAGAGTATACTCTCGGGGAACACCAGGAATTCTGGCATAGTGAACGATTTGTAAGAGCTTACTCGAAGTACGAATAACCAGGAAAAGAAGTGTCTGGTGAATTTCTGGGTCCCTACCCTTATGATTTATTATTTCTTTCTTTTCTACATGCTTAGAATTTAAAAATAAATTCTAATTATAGCAATACTCGAAATAACAGCAATTTGAATAACAAAAATAAAGATAATTTGATATTATAAGAGGAACATTTGCAACTTGCCTGTAATCAAGTTTAAAAAAAGATATCTTCATTCGAAAGCAAACAGTAATTTTTTATAAGGCTATTTGAGAAATTACTTTTTATTCAGTTTCTATTCGTTTCTACAGCATACTGAACGTTACCGTAAACATGAGAACACCTGCCACAACAAAAACCCACTCTTTACATCGAAGCCTAACCTTTTCACATTAATGCTTCAGGAAAAAGATCTTGGTTGGTGTTTTTGCTTTCCAAAGGAAAAATTCCTCCCTCAGCCCACAAGTTGCATGTTTTGTCCTATATGCATTGATATATATATATATATATATATATATACTTTTAAAGGAGTGATATCTAAAGCTAAATCTGTAATCATCTTAATATTCATTCAATGTATCTAAAATATCTCTCATAGAGTTTGAGAAAGCGAATCTTAAAATTCTTTTTCGAGATGTTAGGTTCGTGTGCCCCAATAATAGAATCCACAGGCAAACATCCTGATACATGTTGTGCAATTTGTGATACTCTAAAACCATTAGTTTTATTGAAATTTAAATATATAAAAACATTTTTTTCAACTGAAAGTTCGGAGGAACATTGAAACTTTAAACGAACAGAGATCATTACTTATATTAGGGGGTTTTACCCCTCCTCAACACCTCGCAGCATCACAATTGTATTCTAGACAAAAAGGTTTTGTTTGAAAAGAAGCTGCTTGTCCATTTTGATATGAGGATACTTATCTTTAATTTTATGTTTTGAAAACACAGTTCCAATGACTTAAGGAGGATTTTAAGCCAGACTAGGATTTTTTTTTTTAATTAGTAAAATTTTCTTAATTTTTTAAAACCTTGTAAATTGGGAATTAGCAGAAAAAAGAGGCTCAATTCCTTTCTTGGGCTTTATTTGTATTATAATCAATTTCTGAAAGTTTTATCATATAAGTGAATTTTCAATTTGTACTTTGTCAGAGATCCAAGGGGTAATAACCCCCTTGAGTTTATTGTTTTTATGAAAAAGTTCCATATAATTTCTTGGAAAAACTAGTGAGATGCTGGAAGTAAAATAATACTTAATTTTCAGAAAATCAGCGCTTAAAGAACACATAACCGATCCCCTAAAAGAAGAAAAGGATGTCGAAGGAGCAAAATAATGCTTAGGTAGCCTTTTGGAAATAAGTCATAAAGCTCTCACTTGGCAACCTTGACTCATAATTTTCAAAGCGCACCAAATTAAATGAATTCAAGTTAGTTTTTTTTTTACTGGAAAAATATCTCAAAGGCCTTATTATTATCTTGTACGAAAATCGTGTATACTTTTATCTTTACAGTTAAGTGCTGTTTCTTTTCAAAATTCTCCAAACACAGGGAATACCATGAGTCACTTTATCCAAGTCACTTATATAGATATCTTTTTTGGAGGCTTTGAAGCAATAATTTTCGTTCGTTTGAACTTCGCAATATTCCTCCATCACAAAAGCTATTTTAAAAAATTAATCCCATACTAATGTGGCAGGCCAGCCTATTCACCTCCACTCTATTCTAAGAATCTTTTTTTTTAAATGCACCCAGAATAAAAGGGATCGCATTGGAGGATCTGAGCCTTAAAGCACACCTTTTGGATTAGCATATCCCTGCCAATGTACATGTTCAGTGGCAATCACTGATGAAACTCTTCGTTAGCTATGTACAGCTATGTAGTAGAGTGCACAAAAGGGTTACACATGAAATGAATCCACTTAGTCAAATACAAAATAATAGTCAATCAATAATGGTTCGTTTTTACGGCGAATTTGTTAAAGGAGAAAGTTGACCATCACGTGGCTGCATTGCCTCTGAAACTAGGAGGCTATTAATTAAGCTTTAAATAGTTAAAAACTGGGTGGCTATCTCTGAATTTCAGTTTGAATGAACAAATCCTCTCGTGATATTTGACAAATGGTTTGATAAAATTAACTCTTGCAAAAAAAAAAAAACCTTTTGTATTTATTCAGAATAAGCATACAAAGCCAACTCTTTTGATGTGTAAACATTATTAGATTCAGTTTTTAGAGATTTGGTTTACTATTAACAATCATTTTTTTTACCATTCTTTATCACAAACTGTTTGATCGTTGAAAAGTTCTGTCAGGTTGCCAAGACTTTGAAGTTGACAATTTCACATCATGTTGTTTTTCTTACTGATATTTAAAAAATATGTTGCTATCATTATTTACTGCTCATCAATAAAATGGCTTTAGGTCGAATTGCCTCATTATGTAATTTTTAATAGCCAACATACATTATTAAATTTCTGGAACTTGCATGTAATAATTTAACAAGTTTTATAAATATGACCATTTTTTTTTCTTTCATCTTAAGTCTAGGTAAAAAATTAAATAAAAAAACTAGTTTTTTTTAACTGAAAGTAAGGAGCGACATTAAAACTTAAAACGAACAGAAATTACTCCGTATATGAAATGGGTTTTCCCCTCCGCAATCCCTCGCTCTTTACGCTAAAGTTTTTAATTGTTTTAAAAATTAGAATTGTGGCAAAGAGTCAAACTTTAGCGTAAAGAGCGAGGTATTGCGGAGGGGAAAACCCATTTCATATACGGAGTAATTTCTGTTCGTTTTAAGTTTTAATGTCGCTCCTTACTTTCAGTTAAAAAAACTAGTTTTTTTTATTTAATTTCTGAACGTTTTTGAATTAATGCATGTTTGATTTCGGCTCTCCGGACATAAATTATTAAAATAAATTTGCATACTAATTTTTTTTTTTTTGGCTAAATGGCTGTCTCTTAATTTTGATCAGAGGATTCTGAGAAATAAGGGGCGGGGAAGGAGGCGTAGTTGCCCTCCAATTTTTCGGTTACTTAAAAAGGCAACTAGAACTTTTAATTTTTAACGAACGTTTTTATTAGTAAAAAATATACGTAACTTAAGAATTAACTTACGTAAAAAAAAGTTTATATTCTTATATTCTTACTATGTATATGAGAGGGTTTGTCCCCTGTTTAATACCTCGCTCTTTACACTAAATCTTAAGTTTTGTCCCAATTCTTTAAGAATGACCCCTGAATCGGAAAGGCCGTAGAATAAGTAGTTGAAATTACTAAAAATACTTTAGCATAAAGAGCGATGTATTTATCTACTCCTAAATACCTCGCCCTTTATGCTAAAGTATATTTAGAACCCCTCATATGCTTAATAATCTCTGTTTGTTTTAAGTTTTAATGCTACTCCTTACTTTCAATTGAAAAAAACTTTTTCATGTTTATTTTTTCATTGTTTTTTTATAGTAATGCTAGAAAATCCTGCGCCCCCATAACATATCTCTTCCCCCATGACAAATTCCTCCAAGGAAAGATACGCCTAAATAGTCCCCTCCCCTCAACCCCCCAAACCCAAAGAATCCCCCTGAAAACGTATGTACACTTCACAATAACCATTACTGTATGTAAACACTGGTCAAAGTTTGTAACTTGCAGCCCCCTCCCCCAGAGACTGTGGAGGAGCAAGTCATCCCCAAAGACAAAGTTATTATGGTTTTCTACTATGCAGAACCAAATGGCTATCTCAAAATTTTGATCCGTTGACTTTGGGAAAAAATGAACGCGGGAGGGGGCCTAGGTGCCCTCCAATTTTTGGCCACTTAAAAAGGGCACTATAACTTTTCATTTCCATTAGAATGAGCCCTATTGTGACATTCTAGGACCACTTGGTCGATGTGATGACCCCTGGAAAAAAAAGCAAATAAACACGCACCCGTGATCTGTCATCTGGCAAAAATACGAAATTCCACATTTTTGTAGATGGGAGCTTGAAATTGTTTCTAAAGGGTTCTCTTATACGCTGAATTTGATGGTGTGATTTTCGTTAAGATTCTATGACTTTTAGGGGGTGTTTCCCCTATTTTCTAAAATAAGGCAAATATTCTCAGGCTCGTAACTTTTGATGAGTACAACTAAACTTGATGAAACTTATATATTTAAAATCAGCATTAAAATGCGATTCTTTTGATGTGGCTATTGGTATCAAAATTCCAGGTTTTTAGAGTTTTGGTTACTATTGAGCCGGGTCGTTCCTTACTACAGGTCGTTACCACGAACTGTTTGATATAGAATGAGGGCCTTCATGAGTGCTGTAGATGTAGAAAACCTCTGAGTGAAGTGAATATTTTAATAGCTAAAAATTCAGCGGTTTAAGCTAGTAGATCATCGTAGAATGAACAACAATCAAGCTTCAAAAACGAAGTAAAAAACATGCACGAAAATTCTTTTTTTTCTTTGAAGGGGAGGGGTAGTTTGTTAAATCACTAAAAGAAGAATTGAAAAGCTATAATATATAAGTTGTTGTTGAAGTGAGAGTCGAAAAAAATCATTTAAGTCTTGAAATGTTTTTTATTGGGCTGTCAAGCCGGGAGATCCCACTATGCATAAAACTAATCTGAAGGATGACGCACACACGCTTAAGCAGGGGGGCCTTTGAGCTTAGTCCCGTGAATTTTTATTATTTCACATAGAATCTCCTGTATGTACCATATAGTTTTATTATTAATGAAGTTTCCTTCCAATTTGGCACCCATGGACGCATGTTTCTTCAAATAAATTTGTGTGCGCGCGCATACTACATAGTTAAAATGGATAAACTCTCGAAAGCGGAATAAAATAGGCTGTTTTAGCTTAAAAGGCAGTAATTTATTTTTTGAGGGGGGGGGGGGGTGGGTGAACTTTTTTGTTGGTTTTATAAGAATATCCATTCCTAACTTCGAAAAAAACATACTTTTGTTATATATTGCTGATATTTTTATTTGAGGGTCAAGTAATCTGGTTATATGACTTGTATATAAACTTTCTTGAATAAGTTGTTATAACTTTTGAGATCACAGACTTGATTTAATCGTTTATTTAAGTCTGTTTTTGAAAGTTCAGTAATATGAGCGTTCTGTTGCAAAAAGAAAGCTTGAGTTGTGCAAGTTTTTCTTGTCAAAATATTTTCATAGAAAAATTTGACCATTCCGGTTGACCGATAGGGCCGTATTGAAGGGAGGGGTTACCCTTTTGGGCCTCCTCCTCCCTGAAACTTTTTTCTGATTCATAAAATGGTCACAAAAATGTCAATAGTCCCCTTAAAACAAACAAATGTTTCTCCGACTCATAATTTGGTCTTAAGAATTCAGGTAAAAAAAAACCTATTTGAGATTATTCTTTGTTATCCCCTTACGTGAAACAAAAATTTTGGATAAAGCCTTGCCGTCGATGTTTCTCAAAGTTCGTTTAAATTCTCAAATTTTTCATATAATGAAAAATTGACTCTTGTCATGTCTGTTTTACAAGAGTCACTCAGTTCTATTTTTTAACTAATGGTATGTACTCCGAACCTAAGAAACTATTCAGTAAGTGAATCAAATAAACGACTCAAGTCATTCATTCAATTAAATCAACCAGAAGATTTTCCCTGTTACACTATTTATAATTATTTTTAATATTTATACAAAAACCCTGACACATTTGCATGGTAATAAATTCCGAAGTTGCATGATTTGTCTTCATCTAAATCAATACATGCCCATATCCTCTGCAGTCTTATACAATGGTTAATGTTGTATTATAATTAAAACGGTAGTGAATAATTAATAGGACCTTTGGTGGACTATAATAATTATTTGCATGATACTAATTTCTTATTGTTTGTTGGCTGTGTCAAGTTTTAAATGGCAAAGGAAAGATGCGAAATGAAATACGAAATTAATTAGTTGAACTTAGATGTCAGTGGTGCCAGTTGGAACGGGAGGGGAAAATTTTTGTTTTTACCCTCCTAGATTTTTTTTAAAGTTTGGAACATGTAGTTTTGGGCATTTACATTGAAAAGAAGTCGAAAAAACAACAAAAATTTTCTCCTTTTCCTAGGTTTGGAAAAATAAATTTTCAATCCCTCTACGTTCAAAAAAATGGCACCATTGTTAGATTAGCAAGAAAAAGAGTGATTTGGTTAAACTGTTGACAAATCATCTGTTGCGCGGATATATTGTTTTAGATTGGGGATAATCTTACATTTTACCACTAAACTGCTTTGCAAACTTTTGCCATCTAATTGAAGATCTCCTGTAGAATATTTGGGGGTGTCAATTCTCATTTTTATTTAGCTTATGGTTGGGGTGAAAGCTTAATGCACCCTTCTTATAGATTAAACTTCTGACATTGATATAATTTTACGTTACGTTACGTATTCTTTTGGAGCAAATTTTGTCTCTAACTTGGCATTGTCTATTAGACTCACGTTCCACACAGGGGCGTAATTTGCTATGGGCAGGGTAGCAGCTTCTCCTCCCAGACTTCAGTTTTCACCCAGGCCCCACTTTGTCCTCCACATGAAATTAAGTTTCTTTAAAATCTTGTCGAAACTAAAATAAGTCAGCATAATTAAAGCATCAACAGAAACAGGTCAGTTTTCTATAGGATACCTTTACCTTTACGGTACTATATGGCTCCTTCTTCAGTTTCTGCTGTCACTATTTCTTGTTTTAGGATAATTAGCTCCACCCCCCAAGATTTTGACAATATTATGCCATTGACTCCACATATAATTTTACATCATATAAAATGCTTGAGACACCCTGAAACTGAATGAAATTTATTTTGTGAGGAAGAATTTGAGACAATACTAAATTGATAAAAAATAATAAGGCCTCAGATGCTAATAGTGTGACAAATGAGTTTTATAAATATTACATAAAAAAAAACAGTTTTTTTAACTAAAAGTAAGGAGCGACATTAAAACTTAAAACGAACTGTAAATTACTCCGTATATGAAATGGGTTGTCCCCTCCGCAATCCCTCGCTCTTTATATTAAAGTTTGTAATTGTTTTAAAAAGCAGAATTGTGGTAAAGAGTCAAACTTTAGCGTAAAGAGCGAGTAATTGCGGAGGGACAACCCATTTCATATACGGAGTAATGTCTGTTCGTTTTAAGTTTTAATGTCGCTCCTTACTTTCAGTTAAAAAACTAGTTTTTTCATGTAATTTCTGAACGTTTTTGAATTAATGCATGTTTGATTTTGGCTCTCAACACGTAAATTATTAAAATGAAATTTGCATATTAATTCCTTTTTTGGCTAAGTGGCTTTCTCTTAGTTTTGATCAGACGATTTTTAGAAATAAGGGATGGGGAAG
Source organism: Artemia franciscana (assembly GCF_032884065.1). Taxonomy (NCBI): domain Eukaryota; kingdom Metazoa; phylum Arthropoda; class Branchiopoda; order Anostraca; family Artemiidae; genus Artemia; species Artemia franciscana. The sequence continues at coordinate 19,163,474 of NC_088866.1, forward strand.
GAGGCCTAGTTGCCATGCAATTTTTCGGTTACATAAAAAGGCAACTATAAATTTTAATTTTTAACGAATATTTTTATTAGTAAAAAATATACCTAACTTAAGAATTAACTTACGTAACAAACTTTTATATTCTTAAATTGTTATTATGTATATGAGGGGGTTTGTACCCTCGTTAATACCTCGCTCTTTACACTAAATCTTAAGTTTAGTGCCAATTCTTTAAGAATGACCCCTGAATCACAAAGGCCGTAGAATAAATAGTTGAAATTACTAAAAATACTATAGCATAAAGAGCGAGGTATTTATCTCCTCCTAAATACCTCGCTCTTTATGGTAAATTATTTTTAGAACCTCTCATATGCGTAATAATCTCTGTTCATTTTAAGTTCCAATGCTACTCCTTACTTTCAATTGAAAAAACTTTTCAATGTTTATTTTTTCATTGTTTTTTTATAGTAATTTTAGAAAATCCTGCGCCCTTTTCATTGAATTTTTGTTCCCCCATGACATATTTCTCCAAGGAAAGATCCTCCCACATAGCCCCCTCCCCTCAACCCCACCCCCAAAACCAAAAAAAAAATCCCCTGAAAACGACTGTACCCTTCCCAATAACCATTATTATATGTAAACACTGGTCGAAGTTTGTATTTTGCAGCCCCTCCCCCCAGGGACTGTGGAGGAGCAAGTCATTCCCAAAGACATAGTTATTATGGTTTTTGACTATGTGGAACAAAATGGCTATCTCAAAATTTTGATTTGTTGACTTTGGAAAAAAGTGAGCGTGGGAGGGGGCCTAGGTGCCCTCCAATTTTTTTGGTCACTTAAAAAGGGTACTAGTACTTTTTATTTCCGTTAGAATGAGCCCTCTTGCGGAATTCTAGGACCACTTGGTCGATAAAATCCTCCCTGGGGAAAAGAAAAAAAACAACAAACAAATAAACACGCAACCGTGATTTGTCTTCTGGCTAAAAATACGAAATTCCACATTTTTGTAGATAGGAGCTTGAAAATTTTGTTATAGGGTTTTCTGATACGTCGAATGCGATTGTGTGATTTTCGTTAAGATTCTGTGACTTTTAGGGGGTGTTTTCCCCTATTTTCTAAAATAAGACAAATTTTCTCAGGCTCGTATGAAAATCCGATTCTTTTGATGTATCTTTTAGCATCAAAATTCCGTTTTTTAGAGTTTTGTTTACTATTGAGCCGGGTCGCTCCTTACTACAGTTCGTTACCAGGAACTGTTTGATGAGCGCAGTAAAATCAAACATAAATTAATCAAGATTATGAGTATAATTTTTGAGAAAAGGGAAGCACCTAACGATTTTAAGAAAACTTTAATTATAACCCTTGTTTAAGAAAGGAGATGAAAATGAGTGTGGTAATTATAGAGGCAATATCTTGGTCTCTGTAGGAAGCAAGTTATTTAGTACAAGGATACTTATTAAAGAAGAAGGTATACAGTTTTAAAAGAAGAAAAGTGTTATCCTGGAAAGGGAAGAGGAGGCATCGACCAAGTTTTTATTCTGCGATGAGAAATTTTCTCAGGCTCGTATGAAAATCCGATTCTTTTGATGTATCTTTTAGCATCAAAATTCCGTTTTTTAGAGTTTTGTTTACTATTGAGCCGGGTCGCTCCTTACTACAGTTCGTTACCAGGAACTGTTTGATGAGCGCAGTAAAATCAAACATAAATTAATCAAGATTATGAGTATAATTTTTGAGAAAAGGGAAGCACCTAACGATTTTAAGAAAACTTTAATTATAACCCTTGTTTAAGAAAGGAGATGAAAATGAGTGTGGTAATTATAGAGGCAATATCTTGGTCTCTGTAGGAAGCAAGTTATTTAGTACAAGGATACTTATTAAAGAAGAAGGTATACAGTTTTAAAAGAAGAAAAGTGTGATCCTGGAAAGGGAAGAGGAGGCATCGACCAAGTTTTTATTCTGCGATGAATAATTGAGTCATCAAACCCCTTTAGTCCTTAGCTTATATAGATCATGATACGAGCTAGCGTTTGGTTCAGCCGATAGAGGACCTGTCCTATCCTTGTGTGTATGCCAACGAGAAGCTCGATCAAGTGAATAGCTTCACTTACCTAGGTAATATTATTACTAAATATGGTGGATGCAGTAAAGATATGAAAAGTAGAATAAGCAAGGTCCGTGGTGTTTTTTCTTAGTTGAAAAGAGTCTGGTGAAATAGGAAGACAAGTTGGCAAGCCAAGATTAGAACACTGGAAGCTGCAGTGATAACTGTGGTCATTATCGTTCGGAAATGCGGAGACTCTGAAAGACGTAGGAGGATTTATTACATGGTTTCCAGAGGAACTGTTTACTTGGGTCCTGTCTGGCTGATCAAATTTCAAACAGTAAACTGTACGAAAATATGGTTCTATTCCACTTTCTAAGGTTCCAATGAAAGAAAGATTGAGATGGCTAGAACTACCAGAATGACAGATTACCAGATACCGTTCTTTTGGCCAAGTATCCACGGCCAAACGAAAAGCAAGTCCTCACCAAATCGGGTGGGAGGAGGCCGCAAAGAAAGTTTTAAAGAAAATGGGAAGTTCTTAGGAGGGAGTAAAGAGGGAGGCCTTAGATACATTGGGGTGGAGGAAGAGCGTGCGTAGCTATGTTGGCCTTAGGTGGCTCAGTGCCACAGGGAGTTGTCAGTAGTAATAGCAGTAAGTGGATGGAAAATTGTGGAAAAGTCAATATATTGGGAATGAAATATCTAGATGAGCAATTGATAAATTTTGTATGTGAATTTCTAACCGTTTCCTAGAATTTCTTGCACGCTTGATCAGAGCCAGTATTTCATTTATTCTACATTTTCGAATAGTTAGTTCATGTTGGTTTTGGCGATTTTCATGGAGATTAGGATGGTTTTATGGATTTCCTTCCGACCTTTCTTTACGTTCCTTACGACTATTATTCAACGATTTAAAACGGAGTGTAATTACATGCAAAGGAGCATGATAGATGGACCTGGAGGTAGACTGGGATCCCTTTGTTCTAAAGTTTGTCCTGTCATTGTATTAGTTTATTTATTTATCTCTTTACTAAACTGTCGCTAAAAAGTAAAACACCGACTATTCCTTGAAATAAAAATTGTGCTCCATTTTAGAAGAAGCCAAAATCCTTAATTGTATAGCATTTCCTGTTCAAATTTATTATGAGAATATTTGATTATTTGGGTCAGTTTTGGCTGAAAAAGAAGCAACCTTCCCACACCCGGCTTTAACGGCCTTGCCTAAAACTAAATTAACGGATTGCGCTCGGCTGTCTGTTTTCTATTATTTTGAGTGACATTTAATGGTTGTATGTGAACGAAAAAACAGATATTGATGATCGTAAATGAGCATTATTCAGAGTAATTTATTGTTAGCTTTGCAGGAATTACATCTCTTAAATAAAAGGTTCAAATATTTTAAATTAATGCAGTTTTATTTGAATATTAACGGGAAATGAGGTTTTATGGATTATGACTAAAAACTTCGGTACTTATGTATTGTTCAGAGCACACTCAATAAGTGAAGTTAGGTTCAAACTTTTGATAAAGCTAATGAAATAAAATAAAATATGATGAAAATATAAAACTTTATTAGGAAAATTGTTAAATTACAACTTAGAATTATGTACCCAGAACGCAGAAATGTCGTTGAAAATCGTGTTAAATGGAGGTCTTCTCATAAGAGTATAAAGTCATGTTGTGTCCATTGACACACTGTTTTGTTGTGGGCAACAACCCCTTATCCTGGAAAAATATAATTGTCTCTTTTCAGTCTTCTTGCAAATCCAAAATCTTCATTTCAAAATCCATGCAGACACTACTTCTATCACTATGCCTAGCAAACTAAATTGAGTTTGGTCTTTGTGGCTATGAAACCGGATTCTCTAAGCAAAATTCTTGAGTGTGCTCTGAAGTGAATTGAATCAATTGAATAATGTACAAGTAAATATCTAATTAAAATGTACCTGCATCGTAGTTTGTTTCCCGAAAGAACCTAACTTCTCTTATTGAGTGTGTTCTGAATAATACACAAGTACCACAAAGATTTTAAAGTAATGCGGTTTTATTTCAATATTGACGGGGGAAAAGGATTTATGGACTATGAATAAAAACTTCTTTATATACTTTGCAAAAAATAACGCTTAAAAGTGAAGCTTGTCTCGAAGTAACCCAAGTTTTTAATTAAGAGTTTTGGGAGATTATAGTATAAATGCTTAAAGCCTTTTCGCCAAATTCGAGCAAGTTACTTTTCGAGATACAGCTACCCGAAGGGTGAGTAATAAGTTAAGTAATTCCCAAAAGAAAACGCGTATTACGTTGAATGGGAGATGTTGTCACCCTTCATAAAAATTCAATTAAAATATGTATATCGTCGAACTCACCAGTTCTAAGAACTCCATGATCGATTGTTCAATTGCCCTAAAAACATGCGTAGGGTCTTCATCGGGGGAAATATTATCAGAAGAGCAAAAATAGGAAAATCTTACGAAATTATTCACCGGTGAATGTCAACTTGTTAAATATCTTCATTTCTGACTTTCACCGAAGAATTTCAACATTTACCATGTACTGTACATGTACTAATTGGTGAATGCTGATCATTTCTGAAATTTATATTTTCTTCTCCGTAATTCACAAGCTATACATTTTACGTCGCTCTGTCTGGGAGGAATGACTGAGAACGTAAAACAAACAGCACATTTTTAATGAGATAAGGAAATAATAGAAATACAAAAATTCACATAGCGTATTTTGGATATGACTTGATTACTAGATTCTCTACAATTATTTGATTGCAATATTGCTGGAGTACCAAATGTTAAAATATTCAAAGGACATGAATTCTACTAAATTATGTGATTCAAATCTTACTTATTGCAACAAATTAAACTATCATGACACGTTGAATCAAACAGTTCGTGGTAACGAACTGTAGTAAGGAGCGACCCGGCTCAATAGTAACCAAAACTCTAAAAAATGGAATTTTGATATCAATAGCTAGATCAAAAGAATCGCATTTTAATGCTAATTTTAAATATATAAGTTTCATCAAGTTTAGTTTTACCCATCAAAAGTAACGAGCCTGAGAAAATTTGCCTTATTTAAGAAAATAGGGGGAAACATCCCCTAAAAGTCGTAGAATCTTAACAAAAATGACACCATCAGATTCAACGTATCAGAGAACCCTACTGTAAAAGTTTCAAGCTCCTATCTACAAAAATGTGGAATTCTGTATTTTTTTGCCAAAGACAAATCACGGGTGCGTGTTTATTTGTTATTTTTTTCCCCAGGGGTCATCGTATCGACCAAGTGGTCCTAGAATGTCGCAAGAGGGCTCATTCTAACGGAAATGAAAAGTTCTAGTGCCCCTTTTAAGTGACCAAAAAAATGGAGGGCATCCAGACCCCCTCCCATGCTCATTTTTTTCCCAAAGTCAACGGATCAAAATTTTGAAATAGCCATTTTGTTCAGCATAGTTGAAAACCATAAAAACTATGTCTTTGGGGATGACTTACTCCCCCACAATCCCTGGGGGAGGGGCTGCAAGTTACAAACTTTGACCAGTGTTTAGATATAGTAATGGTTATTGGGAAGTGTACAGACGTTTTCAGGGGGATTTTATTTTGTTTGGGGGTGGGACTGAGGGGAGGGGGCTATTTTGGAGGATCTTTCCTTGGAGGAATCTGTCATGGGGGAAGAAAAATTCAATGAAAAGGGCGCAGGATTTTCTAGCATTACTATAAGAAAACAATGAAAAATAAACATGAAAACGTTTTTTCAAATGAAAGGAAGGAGAAGCATTGAAACTTAAAACGAACAGAGATTATTACGCATATGAGGGGTTCTAAAAATATTTTTAGCATAAAGAGCGAGGTATTTAGGAGGAGATAAATACCTCGCTCTTTATGCTAAAGTATTTTAGTAATTTCAAGTATTTATTCTACCGCCTTTCTGATTCAGGGGTCATTCTTAAAGAATTGGGACAAAACTTACGATTTAGTGTAAAGAGCGAGGCATTAACGAGGGTACAAACCCCCTCGTATACATAATAAAAATATAAGATTATTAAAGTTTGTTACGTAAGTTCATTCTTAAGTTACGTATATTTTTTACTAATAAATCGTTAAAAATTAAAAGTTCTAGTTGCCTTTTATGTAACCGAAAAATTGGAGGGCAACTAGACCTCCTTCTCCACCCCTTATTTCTCAAAATCGTCTGATCAAAACTAAGAGAAAGCCATTTAGCCAAAAAAAGAATTAATATACAAATTTCATTTTAATAATTTATGTGCGGAGAGCCAAAACCAAACATGCATTAATTCAAAAACGTTCAGAAATCAAATAAAAAAAAAAACTAATTTTTTTAGCTGAAAGTAAGGAGTGCCATTAAAACTTAAAACGAACAGAAATTACTCCGTATATGAAATGGGTTGTCCCCTCCGCAATCCCTCACTCTTTACGCTAAAGTTTGACTCTTTGCTACAATTCTACTTTTTAAAACTATTAAAAACTTTAGCGCAAAGAGCGAGGGATTGCGGAGGGGACAACCCATTTCATATACGGAGTAATTTCTGTTCGTTTTAAGTTTTAATGTCGCTCCTTACCTTCAGCTAAAAAAATCAGTTTTTTTTTATTTAATTGCACAAAAGACCCTTGTTTTTACAACTGCATATGTTTATAGAACATTTCTTTTTGCAATGAAAGCGTATATAGCCTTGCCATCCGCTTCTCGAATTAGCAGCTGCTGCTTCTCTCAGCGAAATTTCTGGAAAACCAATCTCATCCATAGAAAGTAACTTTTCTTTACAAATTACAAACTGATTATGTGTGTAAAGCTGCTTGAGGGTACCATTTTCATTTGCAAGTTTATAGAAGTTGGAGTCTTCTATTCCAACAACAACCGCTAAAACATTTCAGCTATCTAATATATAAGGGGGAGTCATTGCCAGCCTTAGCCCCTCTGTAAATATTAATACTTTAATGCCTCACAGTAACACGTTAAAGAATCAGACCAACAATACTGAAATTGATGTAAACCGAATGCTAATCTACAGTAGAATCAGATACATAAGAAAAAAAATTTGGTGAACGATTCTCATTTCTCATGCAACACAGCAGGAAACAGGATATTTATTCGAAATCATAGGAAAAAACGACAAACCACAATAATTTGGGCTGAAGACCATGCTCAACTCCTCACTTTGAGTACTGGTTCCAGGTTCCAAGCAAGGGGCTACTCTCTCCAAGACACTATATACACCAGCTGCGGTGGGGATTTACATCAGATGGGGGAAAGTCAGGGCTCCTCGGCTCTAGGTATCTTTCTGGACGGCCCAAAATTAGCAATTTTTACATTTAGAAAGGGGAGGGTTGGAATTTTACTGAGTGTATCTTCAAGACTACTTTGAGAAGGCTGCGTTGGCTTGGCCACGTCCTAAGAAGATCCAATGACCGCATGATCAAGCAATTTCTTCTAGCTGCTCCTTTGTCAGATTGACGCATACGTTCTGGCAGTCAATTGAAAAATTGGTGGCCAACTGTCAAAACGATACCATTGGTGGATTTCAAAAGGTTAGCAGAAAGTGAGACATTTGGTGGCTCCGGTTTTCTGAAGAGCTGGCACAAAATCATAACAAATAGGAGTCAACCATACGGAGTCTTCTAAATGCCGGGTGAGGCGTCCAAGATTGATCCCGCAGCAAGTGCAAGTACAAGTGCAAGAATCTATCTTCAATGTTATGTATTTTATAGCTTTGCTTTGCTTTACTTCATTTTACTGATAAAAGTATATAGTTCTTTTGTTAATGCTAAAGAAATTCCCTGTTGAAAATCACCGTAAGCTCTTAGTTTTAATTTAGTATTACCAGCTATATATTCTCCTGATTTTAAACCCCTCTCAGTCTCATACCATGATTTCATACTTGCTTTAGAATTTCGCTGATTTAAAATTCAGGATTTGTGCTGGAATAATAATTTTGTATGTGTTCAATATTAAACAGTTATGCTGGAATTTAAATAATTTTCTTTTTGCAATCATCCCCAAATCCTTGCTCACACCAAGGTTTGGGTGTACCCCTCCTTAAGACCCTTTGCTTCATTAGTTTCATATACATAAGCCTTTAGCCCGTCCGGTTATAACAGCTTTTTTCCTTATGATGAAATTACATTAGGTAAGTTTTACAAGAACATTTGGTAATGCGGTCAAAGTACAAAAAATACAAATAATATCCTTTAATGTCTCTTTAATGTTTATTCGCAGTCAAAAATGATGCATTGCACAAATTCCATTATAACCACCAACACTTAGTGGTCGGTTGAAATTTTGCGGTTAGTAATATAGGTCTAATAATAAAATATGTCATTTCTTTATGCACAAAGCTTTTCAAACGTTTTGGGACTAGGTTGAAAAAGCTTGGAAATTGATGTTGTTAATACTTTCGTACTTTTTTTAAAAGTACAGACGCGTTCATTTTGAACTTAATCAGATACCGATTGGGGGAGTTCCCCTAGAGATTTACCCAAAGAACCCTTGTCGAGGACAATTAGCCATACAACACCCATTTCAAAAACGCTCCATCATACCCTCCCTCAGAAATTTCCGAGATCAAGTATGTGAAAATGCCAAGAATTAACATTTACACATCAGCAGAACTCTGAACTTTTTTTTCTTCTTCTTTCAACCAAAATGGGTCATTTTAAAAATTACAAGCAGAAATACTTATGGGGAAATCCAAGAAACTGTTACAAACGAAAACAAAACATATTTCAGCCTAAATGTTTTGTGATAAGATTGTGAAAATTTACTGGCTTGTTTTTTTTTTACTTTTTTAGGAATTTGGCCATATGAAGGATTTTCAACATGACCAGATCCTCATGAAGGAGTCCCCCTAAAATTGGATATAGGAACCCCTCCCCCTTCCTTTACGAATTAGGCATAAATTTCCCATTTGGGAATCCTTCCCGTGGACATTGAGCTGTGACCAGCTGTGTCAAGAGTTCCAGGTGTTTACCCTCCCCCTCGGAAAATACCCTCTCGGAAAAAAGGGACTTTAAAAAACGCATCACAAATGTGAAATTGATATCTCCTCCCTTGTGATTTCTGGGAATATTTCTGGGTACTCATGTGTTACTCAGAACACACTCAATAAGTGAAGTTAGGTTGTTCCGTGAAACAAACTACGATGCAGTTACTTTTTATGAGAAAATCCGGTTCCATAGCCACAAAAACAAAACTCAAAGACAAATGGTTAGGTTAGGTTAGAATTCTAAGTTGTAATTTTACAAGTCTCCTAATAAAGAATTATATTTTCATCACATTTCGTTTTATTTCATCAGTCTTATCAAAACTTTAGGCTATATATTTGCACATTAGGAGGGTGGGGTGCATTATATAAAATAGCTAACTGAACCTAACCTAACCACCTCTATATATAAAATATTTAATTAAAATATACCTGCATCATAGTTTGTTTCACGAAAGAACTTAGCTTCACTTATTGAGCATGTTCTGAATAATACACAAGTACCTATTTCTGAACTACGCTGTTATTATGAAAGTAAAGAGTAACATTACAACCCAAAATGAGCAAAATTTATTCCGCATAGGAGGTAAAATGCCCCTTCCTCATCCACACCTCCATCTCATGGTCATAGAAACTTAGAAACTTAGGAGGGTGCTCATTAGATTAGAAATTGCGAGTTCCGGTCCTTTTTTATAAGTTGAAAGTAATTGGAGACAAACCAGCCGCGAGGTGGGGAGTATTTTCCAGGGGGTATTTTCGAAGGGAGGATTTTCCGTGGGGGTATTTTCTCTGGAGGAGGGGTTGATTTTCTGCGTGGATATTTTCCAGGGGCGAGGTATTTTCCGTAGGGGTATTTTCCGCGGGAGGTATTTTCCTGGGGATAATAAACGCCAACCACCACGTCAAAATACTAAAAAATGCATATTCATGCATTAATTAGAACGCTACTAGCTGTTTATTTTCTTCGAACAATTCAAAATAATCATTTTTTTTTAATGATTATCAGAATAATCAAAATAAATAATATTTCAAAATAATGTAGAGAAAAAAATTGTTAGTGATACTTATGAAACATAGAAATGGGGGAAACCGAAGAAAATTTTTATATAGTGGAATTAAATAGCGCAAAAGCAGATATTTCGCAGAATTGTTATGCTGAGCCATCGTCGACACATAAGGTATAATAGACTAACTAGCCTTGACGACCGAAGAACAAAACATAAAATAGCAAAAACCGGAAAATCAAAATTGAGAAGTAAGCCAATAATAACAAACGAAAATTAGAAATATTCGAGGACCTTACTTAACTTTTTCACTAAAGAAAGCGACAAGGTAATAGAATAGAAAAAAATAAATAAAAGAACACAATTTTGAACATTTAAAGGCTGCTTTTAAGTATAGAAACATTTTTGAATATTGAAAATTGTATAATAAAATTGTTTTTAACGTGTATTAATGAATAAAATTACTGAGCCAGTGCTAGAGCCTAATCTTCAATAACAGTTTTAGGGACATGAGAGCACATGTTTTTTTTATCTTAAAACCTTCGATAAAAAAATTATTATCCAGCATTTCTTTTGCTATTTAAAAGCAAAAGAAATGCTTAAATGCTTAAAAGCAATATGTTTTACAATTTTGGAATTATATGTTTTACATAAACAAATATTAGTGATCATATTGTTCAGAAAAACACCAATTTCCTATTTTTATTGATTTAGGATTGAAACAGTAGTAGTTGAAACAGTAGTGGTGGGACAATACGTCCTGGGGATACTCCCTTAGTTTGGGCTCTAAAAGATTGTTTATACTACTGAAATTGTCATGAAAAGAAACACGCAAGGTTAAAATACATGTTGTTTTATTAGTTTATTTTTCTGAAATAAAAACATACACATGGTTAACATACATCTGGTTTTATTAATAATGTACGATCACTTAAGAAAATTAGATTTTTAGTTTCCATAAAAAGAAGTCACACGATTAAAATACATCTTATTCTATTTTCTATTTATAGAGAATATTTATTCTATTTATATAAGTTTCTTAGAAACTTCGGTGTTATATTCAGAAATAAGAACACCTACTGTTAAAATACATCTGGTTATATATATATATATATATATATATATATATATATATATATATATATATATATATATATATATATATATGTATATATATATATATATATATATATATATATATATATATATATATATATATATATATATATATATATATACATATATATATATATACATATATATATATATATATATATATATATATATATATATATATATATATATATGTATATATATATGTATATATATATATACTAGCTGTTGGGGTGGCGCTTCGCGCCACCCCAACACCTAGTTGGTGGGGGCGCTTCGTGCCCCCCCCCAAGCCCCCCCGCGCGCGTAAGTCGTTACGCGCCATTGTAGTTGTGTCCCTATGTCCCACCTGTGAATATAGATATATATATATATATATATATATATATATATATATATATATATATATATATATATATATATATATATATATATATATATATATATATATATATATATATATATATATATATATATATATATATATATATATATATGTTTTTAATTACGTAAAACTTGCGAATATACAACATTCTTTGCTGTCCCATTGTCTGTGCATATAAATAGATTGTCAGGTTTACCGACTCTTGAACATGCAACATATAATGGTCAATGGGAAAACAATCCGTATTCAGATCTATACCTCATGATTCTAATGATTGCCCTTGAGCTTTGTTGATGGTGATTGCTAATCGACCATTCCCTGAGTCGCCATCGTCATTTATATATCCCCCTGTGCACCCCGGCGTCCCCTTTGTAGTTATGTCCCTGTGTCCCGGTCGTCATTTATATTCCCTGTGTCCCGGTCGTCATTTGTGTCCCGGTGTCCCAGTCTCTGATTTCTCTTTGAGTGTCCCAGGCGTCACTTATATTCCTTGTGTCCCGGTGTCCCGGTCGTCATTTATATCCCCCTGTGCCCCCCGGCGTCCCCGTTGTAGTTGTATCATTTATATTCCCAGTGTCCCGGTCGTCATCCCGGTATACATTCGTTTTTGAATTGGTATATGATGAAATAAATTTTTAATTTTTTCCCTTTTTTTCCTTTTAGTTTTTTTTTTATTGGTTTTGACCTTTTTTAGGTTTTTTAGTTTTTTCTTTTTTCTTTTTAGTTTTTTTTGAAGTTTTTATCTTTTTAGTTTTTTTATTTTTATTTATATTTTTTTAGTTTTCTTTTTCTCCTTTATTTTTCAGTTTTTTTCCTTTTTTTAGTTTTTTTTTCTTTTTAGTTCTTTTAGTTTTTACCTTTTTTAGTTTTTTTTAGTTTTTTAGATGAAAATTTTTTTAGTTTTATTGCTTTTTTTCTTTTCAGTTTTTTATTGGTTTTTACCTTTTTTTTTAGCTTTTTTAGTTTTTTTTCGTTTTTTCTTTTTACTTTTTTTTTTTAGTTTTTATCTTTTTTATTTTTTTTTATTTTTATTCTTAATTTTTTTTTATTAGTTTTTAGTTTTTTTTGTAGTTTTTGCCTTTTTTAGTTTTTTCAGTTTTTTTTTAGTTTTTAGATTTTTACCTTTTTTAGCCTAACCAGGATTACCTTTTTTAGCCTAACCAGGATTTGAACCTGGGACCTTCATTCTCCGTTCTGACACCCTCTCTCACCGAGTGACTACTCCAGCATGTTCATTTTGGTGTTTTAAATGGTATATTATTAACCAAATTAATGTGTTTTACAATATATTAAGCATCGTCATAACAAAAATGACGACAACTAATTTCATGACGTCAGTCAACACAGAAATTAAGTTCTGAAATTAAGTCATGAAATTAGTTGCCGTCATTTTTGCTTTGACGGTGACGTCATTCAAGTTATATAAGACATATGTTCACGTAGAAATCTATTAATGTTTAAGTTTACCATGACTGATGAAGATGCTCAAAGAGTCTATGCCAAAAAACTTGCTGCTGATAGAGAAAGTCAGAAAAGAAAGCGTGCCGAGGAACTATCAGCAGCAAGTTTTTTGGCATAGACTCTTTGAGCATCTTCATCAGTCATTGTAAACTTAAACATTAATAGATTTCTACGTGAACGTATGTCTTATATAACTTGAATGACGTCACCGTCATAGCAAAAATGACGACAACTAATTTCATGACGTCAGCCGACACAGAAACATGACGTCACCTGACAACTAATTTCATGACGTCAGCCGACACAGAAACATGACGTCACCTGATCCACAGATCCACACACAGACAACTTATTTTTATATATATAGATATATATATATATATATATATATATATATATATATATATATATATATATATATATATATATATATATATATATGTATATATATACATATATGCACACACACACACACATATATATATATATATATATATATATATATATATATATATATATATATATATATATATATATATATATATATATATATATATATATATATATATATATATATATATATATATATATATATATATATATATATATAAATATATATATATATATATATATATATATATATATATATATATATATATATATATATATATATATATATATATATATATATAGGCCTATATATATATATATATATATATATTTAGATACTAGGGCTTTAGTTTTCAGAAATCAAGACGTACACGTTTAAAAAATTTCTGATTTATTCATAATATTTGATCATTTGAGAAACTTGGGTTTTAGTTTTATAAAAAGAGCGCACACGGTTAAAATACATCTTACTTTATAAAAAAAATTTGATCATTTATGAAACTTGGACTTTAGTTTTCGGAAATAAAAATTTATACGATTAAAATACATCTCATTTGTTAATAATATTTTACCATTTAAAAAAGTTGGGGTTTAGTTCTCATAAGAAAAGAGCGCACAAGGTTAAAATACATTTGATTTTATTGATAATATTTGATCATTAAGTAACTTGGGTTTCAATATTTATAGATAGGAACGCACACGGCAAAAATACATCATACCTTATAAAAAAACATTCGAGTTGTTAAGAAACTTGGGTTTTCGTTTGGGAAAATAAGGACACATATGGTTAAAATACATTTAATTTTATAAAGATATTTAATTATTTAAAGAATTAAGGTTTTACTTTTCATAAAAAGCAATGCGTACGGTTAAAGTAGTCTGATTTTATTAACGATATTTGATCGTTTAAGAAACAATCAAACATCAAATTTTGGGTTTTATTTTTCAGAAATATGAACAGACATAGTTGAAATACATCAGATTTTATTAATAATATGTGATCATTTAAGAAACTATGGGCTCTAGTTTTCATTTTTTTTTAAATGCAAACGGCTAAAATACGTCTTATTTTATAAACAAAATATTTAAGCACTTAAGATATTTGGTATTTATTTTTCAGAAAAATGAACACGGGTGTCTAAAATATATCCAATTTAATTGATAATATTTGATCATTTAAAAAATTTGGGTTTTAGTTTCTATAAAAAGAAACGCTTATAGTTACGATAATCTGATTTTGTTAATAATATTTGATCATTTGAGATACTTGGGGTTTAGTTTTCATATAAAAGTAACGCGTGAGGTTAAAACACATTTGACTTTATTAAAAATATTTGACTAATTAAGAAATTAAGGTTTTAGTTTTCATACAGAGCAACGAAAATGGTTAACATATATTAGATTTAATTAAGAATATTTGATCATTTAAGATGCTTGGGTTTTAATTTTCAGAAATAAGAAATCATATGGTTTAGATACATCAGATTTTATTGAAAATATTTGAGCCTTTAAGAAACTTGATTTTCAGTTTTCAGAAAAACAAACACGCACAGTTAAAATACATCTTATTTTATTAAAATAATTTAGCATTTAAGAAACTTGATTTTTAGGTTTCAGAAATATGAGCAAACAGGTTTAAAATACATTTTATTTAAATAAAAATATTTTGAGCATTTAAAAAACTTGGGATGTAGTTTTGACAAATAAGGACGCACATGGTTAAAATACATCTGATTTTATTAATAATATTTGATCATTTGTGAAACTTGGGGTTTAATTTTCATATAAAAGCAATACATAGGGTTAAAACGCATCTTATTTTATTTAAAAAATTCAGTATTTAAGAAGCTTGGGTTTTATTTTTCAGAAATATGAGTACACACGGTTAAAATAAGTCTGATTTATTAATAATACTTGATTATATAAGAAACTTGGGTTTTAGTCTGTGATTGCTTAGGATATATTTTTTGTTTTGCAAGAAGTATATTTTGTTATGTAGTAAGAATTAGGAAATTTTTAGGATGTATTTTTATTTGGTAAGAATTATTCTTTGTTTTGTAAGAAGTATTTTGTATTTTGTAGGAAAAGTTTGTGATCTTTTAGGACGTATTTTTATCCCAATACTAAGCAACGCTTTTCAATAGGCTTTTATTCTATCATTTCTCTCATATGGACTGTTGTATTATCACTTAAAGTATATACAACTTTATTAATTTTGACTTTAGGCATACTGTAATACTAAGCAATCCTTTTCAAAAGGCTTATTGTATTTTATCCCTCGTGGGGCTTTCGTATCATCGATTAAAATAAATACAACTTTATCAATTTTGACTTTATGTATACCTCAATGTATGTATGTATGTATATGTTTATTTCCCATCATATTGCAAAAACGGAGTAATACGAAAAAAAAACAAAAGAAAAGAAATAAAAAACACACTTCTAAAAAATGAAATCAAACTCAGCATTTGTAACATGAGAAAATTATCGTAAAAAACTTAGCAAAGCGCTATTACTGTCCAGGCGTGTTATATAACTTCCATTTCGCTTTTCTATTGTATAAACTGGACTAGCTACTCCGTAACGTGTTCACTAGAGTTGCTGGACCATAGAGGCAATCTAAGCAGATATTTTCGATATTTGTAAGAACACTTCTTTATGTTGTTGATATATGTCTCCAAGAAAAGAGACTAAAATGGGGCAAGTGCAAGCACATGGGGAACTACAAAAGCATTATATAAAATAGCAAGGATGCGACAATTAAACTTGAACTTCAGCACTACCAACATGCTATATGCCTTCCTAGCTTTATTCGCCAAAGATTCTTTAAGCAAGATCCGTGTCGATCGGAGATATTTTCCAATTGTGTTTCCAAGGTACGTAAGACGTTCTTGGTCTTGTATGACGTGCACACCCAGAGATACCCCAATACTAATCAATACTTTTGAATAGGCTTTATTTTATCAATTCTCTTATAGGACTGTCGCATCACGGCTTAAAACATATACGATTTTATTAATTTTGACTTTCTGCATAGCCCAACTCTAAGCAGTCGATTTCGAAAGGCTTTATTGTATCATTTCCCTTACGGGGCTGTCTAATCATAACTTAAAATACATACGAGCTTATTAATATTGACTATATCCATACTCCAATGCTATATAACAATTTTCAAAATTTTTTATTGTATCATTTCCCTCATGGGGCTGTCTAATTATCACTTAAAAAAATTCAAATTTAGTAATTTCGACTAAATGCATACCCCAATTCTAAGCAATCATTTTCAAAAGGCTTTATTGTGTCGTTTTTCCTCATAGGGCTGTCGTATAACGCTTGGAATATATACAACTTTATTAATTTCGAACTTAAGCATAGCCCAATGCTAAGCAAGACATTCAAAATTAATTTTTATTTTCCCTTATTTTTTCATTTTAATTTTTGTTATTTTTCGTTTTCTTGTGTGGGGGCAAAAAGTTGGGGAAGGAGCACTGGGGCCCTTGGTGGTAGGACATGGATGACAATAAGCTCCCTTTGAAAAAATGCCAAAGCAATTGATTTATTGGGGAGCATAACTTTGCTGGTTTACTATACCCAAGTGCGTGATAAGACCAGATTCAGTCAGCCCAAATAAAAATTTATTCATATAACTGTTAGAAAATTTCTGAATATTGAGTATCATAAGGGCTGATTATTCCTCTTATTCCATGAAGGTCGGATATATGTTAGTCAGGTCCTGACAGAAATATGCAGGCCATTCACCGGATCTGGTTGCTAGGTAAACCGGTTATTTAAATTTTGTACTAATACGGTTATGCTAATGAAATTACAATGGTATTATTGTCCATATCGTTAAAGCCTCAGGCTGTAAGTACAGTAGTATAGACAATCTTTAGAGCCTAAATAAGGGTGTATACCCCGGACGTATTGTCCCACCACTACTTGAAACATCTGCAAAAGGGTCTTCTAATATTCTGACTTTGATTTTCCAAAAATCATAAGGATCATTCTCGTTTATTACAAATATTATTGATGCTTACACAGATATCTCACTCCCAGCAATATACATGGGACGAAGTGATTCTCAATTTCATTGGCTATCTAACAAAACTCAACCGCTCGTTCATATCGCGCGATATCATTGAATTGGATTGGACACCGGCTGTGCTTGGGTTGAATAACGCTCCGTCCGTGAAATTTTATTTGATATTGTCAACCATTAGGAAGACAAACCATCAGATCGGATGGCTCTTGACGTTTCCAATTATGTTGAAGTGAGGTATCTGGTGAAACCCGATAGATAATTTGTGTCTATAGATTTATTTGTACACCTTCTTCGAAAATTATGCTAATTGTCTCAGTTAGGCTTGTAACTTTTGGTGGTTAATTTTAAACCTTTTCCATTTTACATGTTTTGAATAACCAAAAAAACCGAATTATCTTGATGTTTATATTATAATTATAACTTTTTTTAGTACTAGTAGCAAAAGTCACTCCTTACATACAGTTCGTCACTTCAAGGGTTTTCATAGTTTTTTTTTTTTTCGTTCTAGAATCCCAGTGAAGAGAATACTCACCGTTGCATTACTACTTAGTACTTTTGGCTGTGATGCAGCATTGAAAAAGAAAAAGTATATAAAAGGAGGTCAGATTCTTCAGCGAATGAGTGTTGGGCGACACATTGGTGATCAGCGACCTCAAATAAGTCAGACTAAGAAAGAAGGCGAATCAGCCATTTACTATATAAGGCTTCCCCCACAGCCATATTTTTATAATGATTTCAATGAATTCGATTCCAGCTACACCAAAAAAAGAACATTAAATAAAATAGGTTTGAGCTTTTCGTCAAATGGGAAACCGAAGCAAGTATACCATTGGAACCTCCCACTCTTAAAAACAACACCATTACCATTTGAGATGATCACTAAGAAGAAGCATAAGCTCATTACTGCGGAATCAACGACAACAACAACAACTACTGAATCAACATCAGTACCAAATATAGCAGAAGTCAGAAGACCAGCTTATGAAGACAAAAAGAGAACCCTTTTGAGAAAACAGTTTTATAATAATGGCAAAGCTTCGAGTATTTACTTTATACCGAACAAATTCAAGCCTAAATTTTATGGAAAATATTTTAGGTACTAAAAGTGCAGTAAAACATTGTTCGGGGGAATGGTCAAGGGATATTTAGCTTATAAGGCTTAACGATATTTTCTTAGTTTATTATCCGTGACCTTTTATTTAAATTTTATTTATGTCAATACGTGTATATATTTATTTGCCAATTAAATACATTTTTTGAAGACCTATACACATTCAAATGTTGTTTGTATTTATGTTTAACCCAATAAAAAGCGTCCTGTCATACTAGTTCGGTCACAGTGATCAGTCAGAAGGAAATTTGGGAGTAGCAAAATCATAAAACCTGGCTTGTTTCCGGCATCACAATATTTTGTAATTATGTCTCAGAGCTTAATAGTTCAAAATTCACAATAAGTGGATTAGTCTTCTGATAAAAGATCCTGACTATCTTTCATAATAAAAAATATCAATATTAGGCTTAAGTTGCTTGTTCGCCTGCAAGGCAATTTGACTTCAGTTCTCCGTTTTGCCTTGAAGTCCAGCGGACATTGTCTGTCATGAGTCAGCCCAAAAATCTCGGTCATCCTTATTGTAATTCCGATGAGTTTTCACAACAGAAAAAGCTCACATAATCGAAATAATCTCATTTTTCTAATTGCCAACAAGTTCTGTGAACATGGTCAGTCAAAAATCTCTGAAAAGTTTTTATCTGGAATCTCCAATTACCTTAAAATGGCTCAAAGAACTGATAGGCTTTGGAGGTATAGTTATTAGACCATCTGATTATTTTAAACAAATGTTTTTTTCAAAATTTTGATCAGTGCTGGGGAGGGGGCTTCCAAAGAGGATAAATGGAGGAGGATCTCACTGCCCACAGATCATTTTACAGCAACCACCTGAATATGGTTAATGCCTAAGTCATCGCTGAGATATTACTGATACGGCCTTTCGACAACTATTTTTCAAATAGTGTTCCTTGATTTTTTTTCAATGTTTCCCTCAAACTTTCTGAAAGTAGTCAGAAATGTTGGGTTTTATTTGAAACATACCAAGCTTTCGTTGTGTTCCCCCTGAAATATCCCTGAAAATAATTGCAAGTAAGAGTAGTTGCTGCCACATTCACGAGTAGTCATTTTCTCAGATGAAGTCACAGTAGGGCTTTGATTATGTTTGACATCCCTCTAAAAATTTTCTAAGAGTTTTACATAAATACCCCTAGCCTTTCGTGGTCGCAGCAACCGCTGCAACCTAGTAAGGAAGGAACTATGGCCCATAATAGCCAAATATTAACAAAAGCTTTGAAAAAAATATATGGCAAGAGAAAAAAATTGCCATTCCTAGCTGACTCAGGAATTATAAATAAATAATTCGTAACAATAAAAGGTTATTTTGAAAATACATTTGTGAGACTTTTGAAAAACCGCTGTAACCTAGTAAGGAAGGAACTATGGCCCATAATAGCCAAATATTAAAAAAAGTTTTAAAAAAATGACAAGTGAAAAAATTGCCATTTCTAGCTGACTTAGGAGTGATATCTATATTATTCGTAATAATAAAAGCTTGTTTTGAAAACGCATTTATGAGACATCTGGAAAAACGGCCCGAAACCTCTTAAAATTTCACTGAATCGAAACGAAAAACCTATAATTGGGAGCGCCTTGGCCAAAAACCCTTACAGGAAACCTAAAGTCCCACAGCTTGAACAAAAAGGAAAATCATTTTTTTGCATAGGCAGCACTAGTGTGCTTTCTTCTTTTTTGTTTTCTTCGCTACTAGCGGGCTCTGGAACATCATAGAGAGCTGTTTAAGGGCTCATTTCGAAGGAAATTGCCATGTCTATTCGCTGTTTTAGTTGAAAAAATAGTATATATGCAATAAAATCATTTTGTGGTAAAAAAAACTGCATCTTGGTATACAAGACAATGAATGACGTCATAATCGTAGTTTAAAACCAATCATGATGGTATCGTAAAACTATATAATAATGTTGGTTGTAATAGCGGTTTGTTCTTTACTATATCTAGCTAAGAAAAAGCTGAAGCAGTTTTTCCTTTGTGTGATACTTAGTCATGGTTAAGCAGTAGTTTTATCGTGATCGATATAACCAATCTGCAAAATTTATATATAGCTATCATTATGTATAAGCCGTAATATTTAGTTCAATTCATTTAATTTCTATTATCATTATATTTTTGCTCAAGATCAAACAAACTCCTTTTTCCAAATAACCAACTTTACATATAAGCAATGTCCAACTCATATAACTTACAGCACTTGCCCCAGGGGTTGTGGGGGGCTGTGTCTTCCTCTGAGTTATAGTTATTTGACTTTTTGGCTATTTTTAGCAGCATGACTGTTCTAAAGTTTTGATCAGGTCTCTTTAAGGGGAGAGCGGTTGGGAGAAGGACTAGTTGCCCTCAAACCACTTTTTAACATCTTCCTAAACATTCCTTGAAAGTTTGAACTTAATATCCTCAGCCGTTCTTGAGATATTACAGATACCACTCCTTGATAAACTGAACGCACATAGTATCTTTTGATTTAGTTTAGCATGCCCCTCAACGTTTCCTTAAGTTTTTCCTTAATACTCTTAGTCTTTTCGAGTGCATCTAGAATGAAATATTCCTAGGAATGACGCATGGATGGATAATAGATAGACTTATCTATTAACAAATGAACTAACATCATTTTTATGCAATCCTAATAAGGGGGTTAATGCCACATATGCCTCTCACTCAATCGGACTATCTGTCTTGGCTTTTTCTACAATTAGCCATGGCTTGATGCCCATAACTATTCGATTTTAATTCAAATCGGTTCTTTATTTAATTTCTGACCGTTTTCAACATGCCGGGAAATCCCACCTCCCACGTTTAAAATTTCCCCTGGAAAACTCGTCTCACAAAATTTTCTCCCCACAGAAAATCCTTTCCTTGTGAAATCCTTTAACCCCCACAGGAAACTCCCTTAAATATAATCTCTTTTCTTTTTAATTTTTAATGTTGCCTATTGTTTTCAGACGAAAAAACTTGTTTTTTATTTAATCTTCCAAAATGATGGCTTTTCTTGATATGAACAATTGATCTTTCTAAGTACAATTTGTATTACTTCTTATACTCGGCTCGGCTTATGGAAGTTCTCGGGAAAGTATTTCTATTTCTTAACGCTTGCAGCGATAAGCAGCTGTGTAATAGCAGGAAAGTTGGATCAGAATATAAGGCATTTTCCAAGATCGGTTGAATTTTCCCTTAAATAATAGTCCCTTCTGTTCTCGTCAATCTTCTCAGCAATTTTGACCGATGGATCTGTTCCATCTCCATTTACACATTTAATTTTTTCTTGTTTTCGTTTAAGAGGATTTCACTTAATAGAATTTCAAAATTTGCTATTCGAAAGGGGTCTCAAATAACCTAGCTTTCCCAAAACCCAAACACATCTCCAATCTCACAAAACCGTAAAACTTCCTTGTACTCACGCTCTTCGACTCAGCACCAACTGGAACAAAGGAGCAACTAGGAACATAGGGTCATCAGTGCCTCCCCCACCATAAAACTGCAAACTCTTATAAAAACCCAGTAGAAGCGAGTACAAAGCTAAGCTACGAAACAAGATACCCGAGTTCCTCTCTGCTTCATAACATGTAAATTTTTACTATTAAAGTATTTAAAATGCATTAAAAATTGCAAACAAAATTTTTAAACTTTTGGTATTTCAAAAGCTGGGCCAAGACCCTTCTCTCTGGGCACATAGAAACCAATCAAAACACAAAATAAAATTGTTGATGGAATTACAAACGCTTTCAAGTCTTATCGATCACCTTTCCGCTAAAATCTTGCGTCCCGCACGATTATGCTACTACTACTACTACTACTAATAACTCACTGCAGCACCAAGCCCCCCTGAGGCCAACACAGCTACCTCCCAGGATGTTCCCATATCCTTTAAATCTTTATTTATGACATCCTCCCACCCCAGAGTAGGACGACCTGCTTTCTGTGTAGCCCCAGACGTTTGGCCAAAAAGGAGAATCTTGTGCAATCTGCCATCCTTCATCCACAAAAACGTGGCCTAGCCGTCTCTACCTTTCTTTCATTATAGGCCAAGAAAGTGGGATTGAACCACGTTTTTCGTACAACCTACTGTTTGAAATACGGTCCGTCAGCCGGGTACCCAGAACAATCCGTAGGCGATTTCTTCTGGAAAACATCTAGTAAATTTTCATCCGCTTTCGGAGCGCCCATGCCTCAGAGCCATATTTGACCACTGTCATGACTGTAGCTTCCAATATTCTAATCTTTGTTTGCAGAGTTATCTTCCTATTCTTCCAAACTTTTTTAACTGTGAAAAAAGAAACACCCTGAGCCTTAACTATTCTACTTATAACATCTTCACTACTCCCACCGTCTTTACTAAAAATACTACCAAGATACGTTGCTGCGCTCAACTTTCCTGGAGCGGAACTGATTATTGCTCTTGCACTAAAACGCTTCTGTGTAGCTGTGGCTGGACTCACAGAAATACATCTCGTCGAAAAGGAGTCAGAGGATATCGGTAGAAAAGAATTCACCTGATTGGTTCTGGTGACCCAAAAACAAAGACAAACGGCGTAGGCCTTGTGCTAAACTCTACGACAAAGTCTTTTTTCTTACAAGCGTGAAAAGTAGACTTTTATTGTGTGCTATGCTCCCACTAGGGTGAATACTGCAGAGGTGAAGGACCATTCTATGCAAATCTCTCAACGACCCCGTTTAGAGTCTTATTGCACGATATTATCACTTTAGTGGGACACCTTAGCGTGACATACACTGGCAGGGAGGGTGTGTGAAGAAATGTTCCCGACCCTCTAGCTTCAAACCAATTGAATGACAAAGGAGACTCAAATTTGATCTAAGTAGCCTAGCGACCACTGCGATGCAGCAAAAGTATGCTCTCGATATCTCAAACTGGTATAGCTGCCATCAAGACCAGGATGACTCCAAAATGGCATGGAACTCCCCCAAAGAAAAAATACTGAGAAAAACACTGAATATCCCCAAGGGCCGTTCGTGATCGAGCTGCAAAATAAGGCCCACCCAGCAAACAACAGTTCATATTACAAAAGTGTCAATGACACGTGTAATAGTCTACTGCAGAAAAATAGAAAGACCTTTGTTGACAGGAAATCCAGTGATTTTGAAGATGCTGCTAGGAAGGGAGACGCCTACTCACAATACAAAACCTCTGTTACCTAACTGAAGGGAAGCCTTCCACTATGAGCCGTGCTCTGTCTGTTGATGGTAGCATCCGGGATGATAATGCATGCCTGCTCCCTGCCAGAAGCAGCCACTTTTTAAAACTTCTAAAAACAGAAGCAGTCACACAATCAGGCCCTCACCTGATTCAATCAGCCTTGACCACGCATGAGGTGGCTTCCAATCTCGTATCACGACAGTCTACAGCCTCCGAGATCAAAAATGCTGTGAAACATTTAAATCATAATCGAGCCCTTAGTGTCTATGGTAAAAGGGCGGCGAGAGGGGGTCTGGTTACCCTCCAGTCACGTTGACTCTTAATAAGTGCACTAGGATTATTACTTTTAAACTGAATGAGTCCCCTCCAAAGTGTTTACGACCACGCCTTCCGTATGAAGCGGCTCTGAAAAAAAAATAAAAAAAATCATAAATAATCCATTGAAGCCTTACGGTTCTTTTCTATAGACAAAGCTAGAGTGCTGCCTCAGAAAAATTAAGTAAGAAAAGGTTAGAAAGTGTTAATTCAACAATGATTTATTTTTCAAAAATACTTATAGAACTCGATAAAATTAACAAAAAATTAAAAACAGTAAGGAAACCTAGATATGCGACAGAAGTTTAACAACATTTGAATATATATCCATACTGAGCAAATTCATTGCATAAAAATAAGAACAAAATAAATTTAAATGACTTATAATATCTAAGGCCTATTTTTAGTAGACCTCCGTTAAAAATATGTTTTAAATGTAAAAAAAAATTAATTCATTCTACATCTTATATATAAGCCACACATTCATCAAGATTTGAATAAGATCAAGAGAGAAACGAAAACAGCAAGTCCCAAATTTTGGGGGTACATTTAGGGAAGGCTCAAGTCAAAATAGCAGTTTATTTTTAGATGATATAGATTCTCCGAAAGGTAAAAGTATGTACATTTGCTTTTAATTAAATAGCCCGAAATCAGGGCAATCGATGATTCAGATCGCAGTAGCAAGGGAGTGCAGGGATGGGGTCCTCATCCTTAACTGATTTAAGGGATACAAAAATACACTTAGCAGCTGTTTTCGCATTTTAAAACGTAAAACAATTATTTTTTTTGGCAAATGTGGCAAATTTCCCATATACATATTTTGGCTGTGTATTATTTCCCTTAATATTTAAGGCCAGAATTCTTTAATATATTATAATTTAACTTAGCAATAGATCCAAAAGCTGTCTGTAATCAGACTTGTGTCATTAGACGGGGCAGTTTGACTTCAACAAGATAACTGAAGTACTCTGGAGTAATTTGATAGCCGTTTGAAAGCAGTATTACAAAGTGTAGCTGGCTTTGGTTATTTGAACAAAAAGTTTTATTAATTCTATTATCTTTCACATTTATAAAAATTCAGATTTTGGACAAAATTGAACAAAAGTGCAAAGACACAATTGGTGGGGTGGGTGGGGGATAAAATAGCAATTGTTTCAAAAAGGCACAAGGAATAGTCGATATCCAGGGTCAAATTATGTTGACGTATCATATAAACATATTCACGAGATATCTAACATAGTATTGACAATTTTCCAGTCAATAAAAAACAATTTAAATACAAAGGACTTTATCTGAGTTTGGATGCCTTCATTGCCATAACAGATGAAAATTTAAAAGAGAGTTAAATGCGTTTCTTTTGTCAATCTAGATGGCGATCTTCGGTATTTGTACCTTGGCTGTAGATAGACGTGAGTACTATCAAACTAAACAAACTATAAGTCACAAGCCGGCAGAAGGTTCTATGCTTTCACTAGATTTTATATTAGCAAAATTCGTCAGATTTTCCAACCAAGTATCCTAGTCCAAATGAAAAATTCAACAAAAAACCAACAACACATTCAGGATAAAATAAGAAAGCAGAGATTCCGGACACGGTCTAAGTAATTGTTCTCCTAAGATCAAAAGTTGGTCAAGAATCTTAATTTCAGGCAAGTTCATAAAAAAATTTTTCATAAATCTATTGAAACATTCAAGTAAATGTAGACAGTCTACTTGGTCTAACCCCCAGACCTACCTCTAATCAGTGCTGTTTCTAGGGCGGAGGGTAAACTGGGCAGTTGCCCAGGGCACCGTGGTTTGCGATGCTGGTGAATTACCCACTCTGATCCATTTTTTTTTACTTTGATTTTGCTTTTTTACTTATATTTAAGTCGGAAGAGGGCGCTTTAATTAATTTTGCCTTGGGCATCACCAAATCTAGGAATAGTTTTGCCTCCAATAATTGTATCTGACATCTAAGAATAAACGATGGTAAGCAGTCATCAAGGTTAGAAACAAAACAAAAGGTTTTCAAGCTTAAGTTACCCTGAATTACCATCTAAGTACCATCTAAGAAATCTACTTCTTTGACTTCAACAATTTGTTCGATCAACATCTTATATGTAAAATAACAGTTTCAGTGTCATACAAGTAATTCAAAATTTTAGACAATAGAAATACTTTAGGATCAATCTGCGACAGGAAGAAGGATAACTGAAAAAGGAATACTTCCTTTTTTTAGACAAGTTTAGATCATCTTTCAATAATAAATCTAAATTACATCATTACTCTGACTTAGTGAATGAATAGATGTGAAACTAAGGAATCCATTTTGATATGAGTATCTTATCCTCTCGCTGCAAATTACATTAGTAGGTTTGTCGCAAATTGCATATCTCAGAGAGAAAAGCCTTGAATATAATCAACAATAAAAATAGATGACGCTCGGTAAACTTTTCATATATATTTTCTCCTTCTATGTTGCAAGCTTACAGAAAATAATTAGAAAGCTACAGATTGATTCTTTGAAGTCTTTATGTTGAGGTGGTTTTGTATAACAAATTTTTATCAATTGATTGCTTTAATAAATGTGAGGGATAATAGACTTGTCACAAACATACGTCTCATTTCTGATTAATTTCGAGAGACGAAATGTATTTAGTATGTGTGCTAAAATCTTTTCTATTGTGTAAAAGAACAAGCGAATATAAAATCAGTTTTTTTTTTTTTTAACAAACTAGAAACAGAAGGGATAACTTGGCTAACAATTTTTATGGTAAGATTCGATGTGCCATCAATTACTTGACAAAATACTGCAAGTCTACAGTCACATAATTCCCTGATGTATATTTCATTAGAACTGTTGCCAACGCATTGCAATCGTATCGTTTTTTGGTGCACTTTGGTACAATGCTGTGCATTCCAAGATTTTTTGGTACAGTATAAATTTTCTTGTAAATTTGTATTTGCTTGCTTCTTTTTTACTTGGATATCTGTTCAAGTTTTAGTTTGTCAAAAACTTTATTTTTATTAATGAAAATTTTTAACCTTCGGCTCAGATGGTGCAAATTATCCTGTTGCGGTACGTTTTTACTCAAAAAACTGGTACAATTTACTTCAAACAGTTGTCAACCTTGGTCATTAGATCATACACTGTTAAATGATTTAATAGGGAGTGTAATTTATCATAAAATAAACATTGTTCAGTAAATCAGTACTTATTCTAGCCAAAGGTGTTATCAGACTTCAGAATTGATGGTCTAAGGCGGCCATTCAAAGGTGTAGGGAGGTCTTTCGCCTGGGTAAGATAATTTTAGCGTAAGCCCTTGCCCTCATCCCTTGTTAATGTGAATATAACATAGTCACATTCAATGACAGTATTGACCCAAAATACAGTTATAAATCGAAGTTCAGGGAATTAAATTTACAAAAGAAAGTGACTAAAGCCAAGTGCAAATAGTTGAAGAATGTTTCACTCATAATTAGCGGGTATTTTTATTAAAATACATCAGCTGCAATTTCATAATCGACGCTAAGCGATAGCAATACAACTTTATGCAATCACAATCTATAATTTTACGAAAAAAATTTATACTTCGATATTAATAACAAAACAGTTAATTTACGCAAAAATTGATTTTTTTGTCACTTCAACTAATAATGAAAGTTCCGTAGCGATAAAAGCGAGAAAAAGCAAGAGTTATAGAAATCAAGCCTCTTAGGAGCTTTGGAGGTTTTTTTTTACTTTTTTGCCAAGGATTGTGTTCATGTTTTCTAACAAAATATACTTCCAGTAAATAATTAAAGGTAAATTATAGTACCTTCCTTTTTTTAAATGCTAGAGTTTATGGGAGAGTAGAGAAAGATCCACAGAACCTCCGATAAAAACTAAAAGCAGTTCCTATAGACCAATGAATGCAGCAAAATTAGCATCTTCAAATGATGATTTTCTACAATTGCCTGGGATTAATAATTCCAAAACACATCTATTTGTTACCCTTTGACACTTTCAAAGATTCGACTTGTTTATTTATCCTAATGATTGCTGTTACACTTTTTTAACTGGTTTGGATTTCCCTATTCACTTAATAAGCACAAAAATGTACTATGAAAATAATGTACACTTAAAACATAATTATCGAGCAAATAAATGATTAAAGTGTAGATGTGTTCAAGTTGTAAAAATAATAAACATATCCTAAAAAAAGGCTTTTGAAAAGACACTTGTTTTGAAATTGCACAGAATCGGCTAGCAAGTAAAACCAGTAAAAGAACCGTAATATGTACATAAGACAAAAAAAAACAATACAAAATATATGGTGTGCTAACGAGGAACTTATTTTGGTGCACTTTGTGTTGGTACAGTAAATTTTTCCCAAGTGCATTATATTTTCTTTTTCCCCTCTTTTATGGGAGTGAAATTTAGCTTTTGGTACCAAAATCACTTTGTCGCAACGTGGATGCCTATGCAAACATTCTTTTTACAAAGAACTGGCTCACGAAAGAGGATGAAAACTCCAAGGTACTTTTTTCAGCGAAATTTTAAATTTATGTTTTAAAACATACCATGTTTTGAATTGCTGAAATCGATCTAGTCCATAATAGCATCTATTAATAACTAATGAGAAAAATTAACAAAACTTTCTACAGTATAATAAGCTATTAAAGCTTATTGGACTGTCGAACACAGTAAGACATATTTTAATTGGGGCAACCACTCTAGGACAGTAAAATAAGAAAATGTATGTTAATGAAGTCTTCCCGGGAGGCAGCCATTAACTCAAGTCATATTCTCTATTCGCTATGGAACGCAGCCTTACAAGAATCCACATTCGTCAATAAATATACTAAAACTTCCCATATAAAAATGTGGCAAGTTTAATTGCAAGTGAACGTTATGATGCTCTTATTCTGTTAGGGGGATTCCTCAGGGTAAGCTTGAAATGCTTCGAAATATTTCAGGCATTGTGGGCTAGTTTTATATAAGTCTTCTTTTGTTGATGATTCCACAGATCTACCAAAAATGAAAATTTTATGATTGCAAATTCTCAGTCACTTAGCCATATTTTTATTCTGACAAAGGCCAGATAGAAACTATTTTTGTGGGATCGAATATTTCATGTCAGATTGGGAAATTCGTCATTATTTTGTCTGTTGAAATGGCCTGGTGGCTCTTTTTGCAGTAAATATTATATTATATCCAATTCAATTTACTTATTTATTAGCTCCGTTCTCATACTGATAAATCAAGATGACGAAGGTGGTTTATATCTTCTCACGGCCATTTTAGGAAAGTAACCACAGGGTCTCGTTAATTTTGAACCAGTGCTCTTGTGTACTGTGAAGATTTAGAAACTGTACCTCAAGTCTCAACATTGAAATCAGCGACCCATGAAAATCTTCTTTTTTTGGGGGGGGGGGGTAAATAAATATACTTTTCTCTTCAAGCTCTTTATAGGTTGTGGATGTCAGGTTTCAGATAAAATGAGGGCTTGACTTTTGATAGATATACAAAATTTTGACTATAGTCACCCCCTCCCCAGTGATGGATAAAAATCAACAAGAATACCAGAATCTAGGACAGATTACTTTGTTCCTTTTCTAAACAATTACAAACATTTCACACTGAGCCATATCTATTTTTTTTCTAATCTAACATGTTTTTGGACCTTTTTCATATATTTTTTCTTGTCCTGGATTCTGGCATTTTCTTTTCATACATCAGGAAAAGGGGAAGCAGCCTATAGTAAAACTTTGTTTATCTATGTAAATTCATACTTTCATACTATCTGTAACTTGACATCCACAATCTATAAAGATCTTGAATAGAAAAGTAAGAAAAATATATTTATTTACAAAAAAAAGGTTCTCAAGGTAACGTTGGTAAATTTCCAACGTTATGGTAGCTTTGGTTATGGTAACCAACCAACAAATGGTAACTTTGTTAATCCATTTAAATTTTTTTAAAATAATAAAATATACTTGCTTTGAAAAATATTTCATCTATGAGATTCAAACCTCGATGTGATTTTAATTAAATTGTCAGGTGTCCTGACGACTAAAGTGATTTTTTCAGAGAGCATATCAAGCCAAGTAATTAGAGCTAATGTCCCACCGATACGTGCTTATGGTACACAAATAAAATTTTAATAAAACACTAATAATCAAAATTACTTCAAATAGTCTTCATACAAAGGTTCCTCTTTAAGTAACAAATGGAATTCTATAGAACTTTGGAACGTTTAAACTAATAGAACTATATGTTTAATGGTGATAAGACTGTGACGTTTTCAAAATCTTTTTTCATTTAAATTTTACCTCCTCAAAATTACAGTTATGAAGCCCTGCATTCACTGCTAGCTTAACTATCCATTATAGCTATTAAAAAACTTGTGGCATCTTGGGAAATTCACTCCTAAGTGAACAGCAAATTCCTACTCAACAAATTGCTAAAAATGGCACACATTCATACATGCTAAACAAACAAAAAATCTTTTATGATACAATACGGATGAGAACTAATTACATATGCATAATTAATCATGAAACAGCAAAGAGTATTCTCTTTTAATTAAGGAACTTTATGACAGCAGCAGGATTAGCTTCTTTTTTGTGGCATTTTTCTACCAGGATAATAGAAATTATGAAGTATTTGAAAGTAATCAGGCTTATAAGGTGAATGAACTGTGAACATTGCATTTGGACGTCCGTTAAACAAGAAATTTCCTTTGATATAAGTTATTTTTGAGTTTGTTAAGACCTTCTTTGGTGGCTTTGTAGTAGTAGTTGTAGTCGGTTGTGGTTCTGTGACAGTGGTAGCAAATTCAGTTGTAGTTTCTATATCTGATTCAGTTTCAGCGCTTAAAGGAGGCAGCACAGTTGCACTGGGCTTTAGAAAATCGTCAGCAGGGCGACGAAGGGAGAACAAGCTGGATGGACGTCCGTTTGCGTTAAAATCAACTGGGAGAACATTCTTATCAACACTTGGAGTTCTAATATATCCAAGACCAGGAACAAAATTGTAAGGGTTTGGCGGAAGACGGATGTAAAATATTGGCGAGTTTGGCAACTTTGACAACGCTGTTGACGTCTTCTTCTGCTTCTTACTTTTCTGCGTTTTTTTAGTACTTTCTACAGTATAAAATTTGTCGTCTTTTTCACTTATTTTATTTGTGTTTACGTTCTTTTCTAAGACCTGATATTCACTTGTCTTAGAATCATCAATATAGTTCGATTTTATATCATTTTCTCTCTCAATATTTATTTTTGTTCCAGGGGTTCTACTTTTAAGATATGTGACTTTTGACCCTAATCCAACTCTCTTTATGTTACTGTTTGGCAAGCCTTGAGACGGCAGGCTATCACTGAGCTTTAGTGGCACAATTTCTGGGACAATATCACTACGACGACCATGAACTCGCAATTTTGTTGCTAAGTTTGATTTCTTACTGGTAAGCCCAGGGTATAATGACAGTCTTTCAGAAGGTATGTTACCAGGGTATATTCGAAGAGATGAGAACGTTGACGAGACAGAAGACAGAAGAGAAGCAAACATTATACTCAGTGAGAACCTAGAAAATAAAATAAAATCAATACTCGTCAATGAAGAACAGAAGATTCTGCATAAAAATAAGGTCATGTGTATTCGGTACAGTGTCATGTGCCATGTGTATGTGTATTTGGTCATGTGTATTCGGTACATTTCGATGTGTATACGGTACAGTGACAGACTGAAAATCTGGTAAATATTCACATTTAACGGATTCAGTCAGCTTTGTCAATCTTATGCAAGGTTTGATGGTAGAGTTAAAGTAAGTTTAAATTAGGTTATAGATCTTAGAAATGGGTTAAAACTTAACTTAACCAGATCTAATTTAACACAAACTGTCTTCACAAAACCTTGTATAAAACCACAGCTTAAATACTAATACAGTTACGAAAACTCGATTTATTTTTGAGACACAGTGCGCGGTAGCGATGCTAGCGGCTGGAAACAGGAATCTGGCACGTATTCAACAACACTATTCAAGCTTCTCATGGGTAAAATAGGAGTTTTCATAACTGTAATCCCGCCTATGGTGTTGTAGTACGATCTACGCATCGGAGCGCGGGCTTGGAGGAAGCTCCAAGTTCACAGCTCTGCACCGAAAGCTTCTCATGGGCAACATAGGAGTTTTCATAACTGTATTGGTATCTAAGCTGTGCATAAAACTGACAAAGCTGACTAAATCAAAGGAGAAAAAAAAAAGGAATTTTGGACATTTACCGGTGAATGTTGACATTCTTCAACATCAGTCTTTCACGGAAACATATACATTGCATACACATCTATACATCGAAGTTTGACGTTAAAAGTTAAATAAATTTATGGATTGGCTGGATGATCGAATCAATCTATTTATACAATTTACTTTTAATTGACTATGAATTTCGTTGGATTGACCAAGTTAGATGCAAAAAAAATATTTCAAAGTGAAAATTTATCACCTCAAGTTAAAATATCTGTATCTACAATGTCATATTTACTGAAAATGATTACTTTTAAGTCATTCAGCCTTACTTCAACACCCGCCTCCCCTTCAGCCTTATATAGCCCCAATCCACGCCCATAAAAATGCATATGTGATATAAAACAAGTTTTTTAACACTATCTTAAATACTCCAACGTGGCCTCTGAATATACCTACACATCCGAAGATATTCGTGTGAATAAAGCAAAAAAGCAAGTAGACGCATTGCCAGCATCAGTAGTTAATAATTTGTATATCTAAAAAAAAATTAAGTAATGGTCTGATTTTTTAGCGTCCTGTACTTAACTTAATGCTGTTTGAGTTCAATAAACTATTGCTGATTCCAACATTTATGAATTTAATGATAACGGGATTGTTTAACGTGGGAAAGCAGCATTTGACCCGTCATTTTACCTATGTCTTCACATGTCAAAATAGTGTTTTGTTAAGTGTTTTATGCTTTGATTACGGTTTACATAGATTTTTACTACCCTCTTTAAACAACAGCTGTTTAATTCAATTATACAGATTCATTATTTAAATATTTTTTTAGCTTAGTAATTAAAACACAATTTGGCGAGTGTTTGAGATTGTCAAAAATTTATTTTCACCTTTTTCAAACTCATGAGAGGATAGAGGAATAGGCTACTACCCCTTTTCATATTAGAAATTTAAGACTGGGTTCGTAAGGGTTGCTTTCAACAGGTTGAAACAAGAACACTGAACTCTGATAGGTAAAGCAAAGAAAAGGAAAATACCATATTACATAATTCTAGTTTAAAAGGGCTATATTTATGAAGAAGAAAGGGACAGGGAAGGGAATGGGTGAACAGGTTTACCCAACCTCAGAAAGACAAAAAATTGCATAGCCGAACACATTTGCCGATTCATATTTTTCAACTGCTCCTATTTACTAGCATAGATTGAGTCCTAAGTATCAGACACATTAGAAGATTTTCTGGAAGGTAGTTCAATTTTAAATAATTGTAGTTTTTTCTTTTAAATTATCCTTACGAAATCCAGAATCATGTCTAACGCTTCTGATAGGAATTTCAATTGGAAACAGACCCCAAGTTTCATTGTACAGAGCATTGATTCTCTCCCTCGTGCTCTGGAACGATAACTTACATTTATTGGACAAAATTGATAAATTCAAGTACCACATTGGACTAACTGTAAGCATTTTAATCACAAAACAGTGTCAGATTCTCGCACAAGGACATAGCTTGCATAGTGATGTAGATCTGGAAGGATTTGTATCCACGAAGGATAATACAATAAAATATGGTTTTTAATAGAATGCCTTACTGATTACCACAAACTAAATTTTAGCCAAATACAAGTACGGTATATGAATGAATGAATGAATGTATTTAAAGCCATTTTTCGGGCCGTATACATACATATACAACAAAAAACAAACTAAATAATTTAACACTCGACTTTCGAATAATAAGACCCTTCCGGACAAAATTTCCCACTGCTACTATATTTACTTTTGACGTCGAATTCGAAGTTCCAAGAAGGGGCTCACGACCACCCATCCTAAGAAAGCTCCCTCTTAGCTCTTTTAGCCCCTGACACCTGAAAAGAAAATGGTCCAGCCCATCAAGATCACCGCAAATTGGGTAAGTATACCGAATTTCCGGATGACACCTTTTTTTCCGAACACTATAAAGAGGGAGATAGTTTGCTCGCAGCAGCATCCATGACCTCAGGGATTCTTTTGGAATCCCTAATTTAAAATAAAACGTGTTTATGACCACGTGTTTCCGTCCAACTTCCAGAAAAATATATGATCAAAGTATTGGATATGCCACACTCTAATCTCTACTTTACGGACCCTGGTTTAGAGTTGAATTTGATAAATAGTAGGAAGGTGATATAGGCTGCTTTGGTGGTAAGAAATTTGCAGCAGTAGTTTAAAGCTGTTGGTCAAATAATACAGATACGGTAACATCATATTTGTTAAAAGTATTTCAAGCGATTGCTGCCAAAGTCAAATTTACTTAAAAAAAAAATCAATTGGCAAGTTGAGTGCAATAATAAGAGAAGAGAAAGAATATTTGTCAGTCAAATCTTTTCTCCACGACTGAAAAAGAGCCTCAAATGCAACTCGGTACTTAAGGCAGAGTCTTAGCATGGATCTTATTAACTTCTTGCTGCAATTGTCTCGTTCACAGGAATACTTGAATAAACTATATAACAATTGATCTGTATATTAGGAAGGAGAACTAATCTTAGTTTTACAGAGGGATAGTCCTCACATATTTCACAATGTCTTACTATAAAAATGACTGGTCACCTCGCTTGTCTTGGATATGTCCAACTTAGTTCGAATGCGCTTTTCAACGGCAGAATAAGTGGTTTCCAAGAATGATGTTAACATGCTTGTGCCAACAAAATACGGACAAAATCTTCTTATTTGATCTCCAACTATAGAAATTTCACGTCCATCTATGGAATTATTATTGGTTATAAGCTGTTCATTTTTATTTATTTAAT